>NW_028186466.1:285213-570479 GCF_003343005.1 Rhea americana | reverse complement strand
AAAAAAACAGAAACAGATCATAGACCATATGCAAATTTGCTTAGAAGTCCCACCAACCTGAATGCTATACAACTAATTTTAAAAAGCATGTATTGCACTGAAGGACAAGATTCTGAAAGTAAGAGGTAGATCTCACTGAAGAGGCACATCAGTTTGGGTCACAGCTTATGTAAGGAGTTCATCTTTGCATTTATAAAGAACGCAAGCTGTGCATACATAGTGCCTCTACATCAATGCCACTGAACTTGAGTTTCCCAGCTTGTTACTAAGTTCCTTTAGGGGAGGAGGAAAAAAAAATGAAATAAACAAAAGCCACACTGTTTTTTTTTTTAAATATATTTCAAAGATTCAAAAGGGATAGAAAGCTAAAGAGCTGTACCATAAACAAACAAAATAAAAATAAGAAACCAAAAACCCACCAACCCACAACAAACTCCCCCACTCCCTCCCACAAACATCTTCCCTACAATTTGTTCCTAATTTTAATTTCTTCTAGTTAGTAAGAGTCTAGATTTGCACAGGAGACCAGACATCATGAAAAACAACATGAACAAATTTCATTACTGTCCAGTTCAAGAACCAGCTAGAACCACATACTCACAGCTAACTGAAATGCTTTCAGGGTTTCCCTAGCAGCTACTTGAGACCTCTTTTCATAGGTTTCCATGTAGAATTCTTTTAGCTCTTCAATAACCTACAAGATAGCAGAGAGTTAGCTTTTATTATTTTACATTGATTAATACTACTTATGGAAAACTTGTAGGTTGCAACAGTTTTAAATGATTCATCCTAAACAACACCCACTCTTTGACACAGCGAAAGAGGGTGGATACAGAGGGTGGACAGCACTTTTCATCTGGAACATGAGAGCCTAACAGGTATATTCACCTTACAAGACACACCTGAACAGAGAAGCTTCAGGTTTTCCCTTCCCACCTTAGTTTTCTAACTCCTCCTAGAAGCTCTAAGTCTGCCCAATGGTTACATAAAAATGAGTAGGAATTATTTTGATACCTCAGCAATAGCTATATTCCCTTGTAATATGCAACAAGCAAAGCAAGCACTGATCCTGATCAATAAGCAGTAGCACCTTATTTTTAAACAGAATGACTTGCCTTGACTGCTCAAATACCCATTTACTATGAAAATCTTTTGGAAATGCATGGCAACAAAAACGTATTTGGAAAGTGTCTGTGTTAGTAATTAAGGGTAGAAAATGTGGATTTAAATCCCAAAAGCACCTAGGCTGTGAGCAGATAACATAGATCATTTTCACATCATTTTAGATGTGAAAACATTCAGCCTGGAGCTGCATTAACCAGCTCATATCTAGAAACAGTAAAGCCTCACCCAATGGCCTGCTTCACTTAACAGCTCAGGTAGGTATGGCCTGGGTGTGGTTTCTACATGCAAAAGCATCTTGGGTCCTGCCCTCTGCTATAGTCTTATTTCATATGCTCAGAGCCAGCTTATTTCTTGCATTATTTGGCTAGAATAAGTCTTCTTATCCCCCTCACCCAAATATCTGGATATTGGAAATTTTACTAGTACTGGAACAGTTTTCAGTGGGCTTCTAAATTTCTGTAAGTGCATAGTTCTGCTGACTTTAATGAGAAACAAACAAAGCTCTGAGTAAAAGAAAAAAAAAAACACTCCAGTTTCAGATCTGCAGCTTTGGGAATAATCTTTGTATTTAAAAGCTAAGACGCTGAAACAGTCAGAAACAGTCAGACAAACAAATGTGGCCTTTTGAATGAATGATATTCAGCTATTCTAGATGTCTCTGAGACAAGAAAGTTTTTTTTTTTTTTTCCAAATGTTTTTATTAGGCAACCTACCTTCTCCTTATTTGCAAATCCCCAGATGGCAGCAGCAATTTCAAGGGCAAAAATCACAAAGAGGAAGACAAAGAACTAAAAGAGAAAGACCATGTCATTAATCACAACTCTAGCACAACAGCAGCAGACATGCACACTGCAGATCTGTCCGGTCCCCAGTGTTCAGTGTTGTGAGAACCATCACGCAGGCAAGTTTCAGGTGAAAATCTGAAACATGAATTAAAAAATAAGGAAACAGCACATACTGCAGTGGGTCAGCACTTCCTTCTAGGAGCACTGGAAAGCCTGAGTAATGTTTTCCAAGTAGAAGCCTTCTTTTTTTTGATCAGGGTTAATTAAAGCTAATCATCTGCAACTGAAGGCTTTGAAGTTGCCCACAAGAGTAACTTGCTCTTCCCTCAAATTTGTCACTCTTGTTACTCTAGGAGCTATTACTTAATCCCTAGCATGCCACCAACTCCCTAAGAACTAGCGGTCACTTCTCTGTTGCATCTCCCATAAAACAGAAATAGAAGTGTTACCTATGCATATAATTGACTACCAAGTCCAAACCACCACTACCATTTAAAGGCACTTTAAAGGAGAAAAGTCAGAATTCTAACAAAGTGCCAGAGGCAGTGTTTTGCAAGAACTGCATGAAATGGACATATTCCATGACTCAGGAGGGAAATTATTCTTCAGCCAGTTCCAGCACCAGTTTGTTATTAATCAAGGCTCCTGGTTATTTGGATAAGTAGCTCCACCAGATGTATGCATATGCAAACTCCACTAGCCCCTCTGCTCTGCAAAAAAGGAGAGTGCTAGAAGAGCTCACTCTGCAACTAACAACAGTAGAAGTGTGTGGCATCAAAGAGCAAATAAGATTCTAGTCTCACTTAAACCATAGGTAAAATTCAGCTGCCTGTATTAAAGATTGCACAGCATCTGTAATTCAGGATGAATTAATCAATGCTATTCATTTAGTCTCATCAGTTAGACAATTATCATTAGTCTTCTCAACATTCTAGTTCTGCATTCATACATCCTGCCAGAGTTTTGGTACTTGAATGTCTAGGTATGTCACTAAATCTTAAGAGTCTTTATGTGTTCAAATACAACACATTCATTTAGACTTAGTATCAGAAGTAGAAATTAAGTTTCATTATTTAATTTTTTTGCATAATGTGTTACCGTACAGTAGTCTACATAATACAGCTAAAACAATCAGTATCTGCCACCATTTAACTGCATAACCAATGTTTTTCCTTTCTAGCATGCTGCTAAAAAAATAAATACCTTTATCCTGAACACTTACCAGGCCAAGCATACACTGCGATTCCTGCAATGCACCACAGCATCCCAAGAAACCAACCAACATCATGAGTGCACCAGCTCCAATTAGAATGTAAACTCCTAGAGAAGAAAGGGAAAACAGGAAGGTTGAAAATTAGTTGCTCCACAGAAATTTGTGACTTTTGTCGAGGTTTTAAGTTTAATGTTGAAAGCAAGTGCATCTCAAAACTTGCAGGAGGAATCACTGATAAATAAAATCTTGAAATTATGACAGGTAATACCTGTACTCTTACCTCAGTTTTAAAAGTTTTATAAAATGGGCAAGATACATAAAGCTATCTTCGACTCAGACTGTAAGACAAACTTCAGAACTGCGTCACAGCCAAATTTACAAACTAGTTTTAAAACGAAGAATGTATTTCAGTTAGACAGTCGAAACCAGTGATTCATCAATATACTAGGATCCTTGAAGTGCACAAGTGTCAGGAGAACTTATACTAAAAGGCATCACAATAATCTGTCATAAAGCTTTGAGCACTTTCACATCCTGCTCTTCCATAAGGAAATACTAAATTATTCCACCAGCCCTTGCAACACAAGGCTATACTTCAGCTCCTAAGTTTGCAGTCTCTCCAAGTACAAGAAACCCAACCCTTTGCCTTTTTGAAAGCAGGCACCTCCCCAAATCAAAGACCGTGCTGTCCAGAATGTAGGTGGTGGGTGTGCTGGAGAGTAGAGGGCAAGCAGTGCTGGTCTAGAATACTCCATTTATGCCCAAACCTCTCCTCCAAACTTTGAGTACCACCAGCTTAAGAATTACAGCTGTTCAGCTATTAGCCAGCAAGAGGTAGCTGGGAAAATGCAAGTCCCAAAGGATAATAGGGATTGGGATGGTGAAACATGAGGCAAAGAACTTGAGACAAACCATTAGCACAAAGCACATAGAACTATCTCAAAATTTCTATCACCACAAGGCAGATCAAGGTCTAGCCTTGGGAAAGTTCCAATCAATACTACTTAGAGAAAGCCACACAAGCACTGGAAAATGATATTTTCTGGATGTGAACTGATAAATATTATTTGCCAAAATAAACATTTTGCCTTGACACTTCTTATCAGCAGGAAATTGCAGCATTTTTTTTTAAACCTCAGCTTAATTTTTTTTCCATTTTGAAATAAGAGCCCAGAACCCCCTATTTAAAATAAGTTTATTTTAAGTAGTACAAAAATCTTTTGGTGGAACTTGTTTCATATTTAGGTGCAAATTAATAGATTCTGCTATTTAACTTCCCATTGAGAAACACTATGCTAGTTAATACTCCCATAAAAACATTTTATGATGTCAAGCCAGTTACTAAGTTTAGCTTTTTGTTCCCTTTTCAAAGTCCAGATAGAACCATCTGTGAGTCTTCTAGGTGTCTGCAAGAAGATCTCAGTTTACTACCATACCAGCACACTACAGGTGGAGCAAGCTTCCTTGCTGATGTGCCTCTGCATGCAGACTGCCTAAGTATCTTGGTGTTCATAACTACAGCCTCCAACAAGCCTATCTTGCGCTTTCTAACATGATTCTCTGTCAGCATATGCCACCTGGGTGCCCGAGAGCTGCCACATGAGCTACACTTACCAGCACATCTTACCAGTCTCTGCTGACCCTTCATACACCCTTTGGGATGTCAAGAACAGTTCATGAAACCCGTCACAAGAAATAAAGAGTTTTCACAGCAAGCAAAAGAAACAAGCTTAACAGTGCTGCAGGCAGCTAACAAATGACATAACACACAGGATGTGGCAAATTCAGGAGCTGTAGCAATGCAAAATATATACATGAACAATGATTGCCTAAATCTAAGATGATAAACACATACACGATAAAGATACATAGAATCATATTTGGATATGCATCATTCCCAATTGTTAGAGACATTGTTTAAGTTCAGGTACTCAGGTACTCAGTTTCAAAATAAAAGGGCTCAAGCATCTGCAGATGATAACAGATGAGCATATCTGTTCAACCTTAAAAGTGGTTATAGGAACTCTTACCTATAATATTTTGATCTAACCTCATCAGATTTATCCTCAGACATTAAAGACAAAGTGAAAACATGCAAGTTTATTGTCAATTATAAGCCCAATCAAGCTATCCCAGGCTTTGCCTATGGAAAGCCCAGACTATGATCTTGTAGGTCACAAGATCTTGAGGAGTAATTTCTACATAGCCTAAAGTTACACTGATCTAGGTTGCCTGTAATAGTTGCTTATAGAGACTAAAATATTATGCACCCTTTCCAGTATTTCTAGTATAAAATAGTATAAACTGGGCTATTTAGGAAATTGTACGTATGTTCCTTTCGAGACATGAGAGGATACAGAGTTTACATAAGTTAAGTTAGTCATTTTAAGAAAAAAAGTAGTTCTTGATGTCATTCATGACTATTTTAGAGGGAGACTTTACTGACTCATATCTGTGAGGAAGCGTCAGGAAGCGATATGTGCCCTTGTTTACTGGGAGCCCCGACAATGACAAAACACTTACCAGTGTTAGCATTGTTTTAGCTAGCCTTACTTGTTAAATCGATACCATCTGTTAGTACTAAGAGAACAAAACATAGGCTGGTTTACTGCACCAGACAAAGGAGGCTGCTCCCTGCCTTCTGCTTAACTGAGTCTACTCAGCCCATTTGGTTTTCAGGAAGATGAAGCCTGATAAGCAGCGAGGAAACCAAAGAGTGATCCATGGCCCAGCACAACTTGCTCCCAGCTCACCTGTGTAGAATGTAGTGTTGTTGGATTCCAAATCAAAGATGCTTTTGGTCTGCGAATCAAACCGGAGCCATAGCCCAATTGCAAGAACTGCTGTTCCTGCGAGCTGCAAGAACAAGTAAACCTCATTAAATAATAGTCAATTAATATAGTCACCACTGCATTAATAACAACCTCAGAAGTAGTCACAGTATACAGATGTTATTTAAAAGACAGTGACAGACCATGAACTAGCATAAAAGGAAAGGAATACCAAAACAAAAACAAACTTAATTTGGGACATAATATATCTTATTGATAGATTCATTTCCAGATTAAGTTACAGCACACATGGACAATGCCATTCCTATTCTTTACCAAAAATACTCCAGGTTTATAAAACTGCCCAAATGCCAACATTTTTAACTGACTTCTCCTCTCATTGTTTTAGCCTGAATGATTTCAACGATGTCACATGGTCTATTTTCATGTCTTCATACTGTAGAATGGGCTTAAAGTAAGCAAGAGCATGTTGCTAGGTATTGTATGACTAGCTAGAAGTTTTAGAACATTAAACAGACTACCAGAGTTCAGTGTACTGCAATACAGTGTACAGAGGGAGTGCTCCCACTTGCAAAACAGGATAAACCAAGAGGATAAGCTACCACACCAACAGGAAGCGGAAAAATATGGACAGCTGAAATAAGCTGATCTGAAGCAAAGCAGTCAAGTTTTAGATAATATTTAGCTTTACTGTATTAGTGTCTCTGCCTATGGGCCTCAAGTATTTTTTTTAAGACATGGGCCTGTGTTTATGGCAAATCATTACCGAGTGTTACCAGCTTTTGAATGCAAGACCTGGCAGGAAGCACTGGAGAAGTGTTGCAAGAAAAGAGGGAACGGCACTCTTGTAAGGCAAACGCTTGCAGTTTGCTTTGAGCGGACACTGAGAAACCTGATTCTCCCCATTTAAGAAACATGACAACCAGGGGTTGGTTGTGTACAGGACAAAGAAAGCAACTGGGAAGGGTCTGCTTTTCAGCTCTTGCTTCTTATTGAACATCCTTTAAATATCACAAGAAAAACTCCATGAAATAAGGAAAGAAATACCATGCACATAGCAGCAAACATTACAAATATATTAAAGAGAGAGAAAGCAGTAAGCTTAAAGCTTAGAAAATTTGGAGCTTTGGTTTGGCTAAGCATGCACAGAAAGAAGAAACATCACATTATCTTTGAGAGGAAGGAGAGCTTTCTTTCAGATGGGAGCAGCATTCTTGATTTGTCTCCAAGAAACTGAAAAGTGTACTTTAAAATGCCAGTTTTTAGTAAGAATATGGAAAGAATTCCCAGAGAATACATATGTAAGTGTATTCTTTAGACATCAGCCTAATTCCTTTGGCACTACACTCCCCAAGGGAAGTATAAGAGCCCTTTCCCTGCACTACAAAATGTTTGCATTTACTGAGGGAGGGGATACATGTTATTGGCACAGACATATTCTCTAATTCCCTAGCTCCAAAAAAATAAGGAGAACTGGAAGACAAAAATAGGATTAAGGAACATGGGGGGTTAAGGCAAGATATGCTGTGCAGCTTTTCAGAAGCATCTTCAAGTGCTATGAATAGCTCTGATATCAGCAAGGAAAAGTGAGAGGGCAGATTCATGCAAGCAGCCTGCCATGCTGAGAAACTAGCATTACTGGTTTAACAAGCACCTGGTTCCCAAGCCCATCTCAAAGAGGTGCTGCAGGGTTTATGCTGGTAAAAAGATGAAGTGAAACATAATGCATAAAGAGTCAACCCCAAACAGAGGTTTACAGACTTATGCAGAAGACACTGTTAATGTCGTGCACACATAGGCACAGGCTTACTCACAAAGCACTGAGCAAGAACAAAGCCTGCACATACCTACAGCTATCCTTGTTAAAACCATGCTGACAAAATACTTAAGAACCCTGATGTAGCACAACACATATCATAACAGCATGTTAAATTCAACTCATTGAGCTGCACCTGCGCCCAAGGAGAAGAGATAGGTATGGGAAGGCCAGAGGCAGAAGGAAGGACTGCTGCTCTACCTAGCAGTCACTGGTACAGCATCACAAATTGGCTAGTTTTTGGCCTTCTAGCTTACGCTTAAATCAACCGATATTTAAAACTCTCCTACTGCCTGAATTTCTGAAGTCATTAACCTGCCTCCAGATTTTGTAGGCTTTCTGATCAGAAGCATGAGGAGAAGCCCACTACTTCTCTTTTGGTTAAGATTTCATGAATTGTGAAGCCAAGAGTCTCTGCGTGCTTGGCTGCAGCTGTATATGTCTCTAGTTTGACAAGCTTCAGTGTTTGAGAATCGATCCCCTACCAAACCTTTCAAGGCCACACTACTCAATTTCTGAAGAAGTTCCAGTCTACACTACAAAATGTTCAGTGTCTTGTAAGTCCAAACAAAGCAGAAGGCTTTGTTAACCATTTTTGAGTAAAAAGAATGATGTTTTTGGTTAACACTAGGAAGAGCTGTCATACCTAATACAAATCCTTTTGATATGGAAGTTAAACAAACAAACAAAAAAAACCTCCAAAACCCACAGGTAAACAAACAACAACAACAAAAAAAAACTAACCAAACACATACGTACATCTGTGCTGTTTTCTCCATGCAAAAAAAGGGTTCAGGCCCCCCTTGCCACTATCACCCTGCCAACTTCAGACTTCTCCTACACTTTTATCCAATTTATTGGATATATTTTTCCCCCAATTCAACAGACCAATTTTCTGATTTGTCAGAGTCAAATTATAATGGGTAATTCAAACTAGATCTACCCTTGTTGAAAAAAAAGGTATCAGAARAGAGCCAGTTATACGCTTTTTCCGAAGCCTGTCTGATACTTTGCTTTTATGTTTGAGAAACAACACAACTAAATCATACAAAGTCATGTGTTTTTAAGCTAGGTAGAAAAGATGTTGCTGTAGGAACAAGCATTGGCAAGGGAACTAAAAAAACCCCAAAYAAACAACAACAACCACCCACACTCATGAAACAGCATTGCCCCATAGTATCTATGTTTGAGCGGAGACAACTAGTTGGCTTCCATCTGCTTTCTCTAAACATTTCTAAGCACCTTAAAGCTCCCAGCTTACTTCTTCTTGACTCGTGTCAATTCTACAGCTGCAGTAGATACAACAAGGAGAAAAATACCATCGTTCTTTAGTCCTACACAGGCTTCCTGTCACTTCTTTGCATCACATGCAAGCTCCCCTCCATTGCCTCAGAGGCTCTACTCCTTCATGTGTCTATCTGCTGCAACATGAAAATGGACCTTATTGGTTCTCATCCTTTCTTTACCCAACCTTGTACCTTCACTTGTGAAACCTCCTGCGCAGGACTTTTGTTCCCATCCCCATGCAGCCTTGCACCAACAAATGCCTATTCAGAACTATCCCTGAGCAAAAAGTACACAGAATGCTCTCCCTCCCTCTTCCACTTTAGAAAGTCAGAAAATTCATTTTGAGTTTAATTGCTATTTTCAAGGCATTCTAATATGCTGAGACCCTTCTAAACTTGTCACTTTCATTGGTCCTGAGATAGCACAAACCCCAGACAGCATCTGAAAGCTACACCTAGTGGCAGCGCTTCACTTGCTGCAGACACTTCACAGTATATTACCTTTTCATTTAGAAAACCTCCATGCAAGAGACTAAGTAGCTAGCAAGTCCTTATAGCTGGCTAGTAAGGCTCAGGAATAGGAGACCTCCAGAAAGCACCGACTGGCTCCTCATCAGCCCTTCCTCAGTGTGGAGGCAGAGAGAGGGAAGAAACAAGACAAGCTGCCACAAGAACTCTTGGCATATAGACAACAGCCTGCGAAGAACCTTTGCACAAAACACTGTACAGGTCCTAGTATTTAAGTGCATTCAGGCCAAACGTATACACAATTTACATAAAATTTGTGGAGTTACTTCTGAGAAAAGGTAAGTCAGCACGTGGAAATACGCTGCCGCTGGAGGGAGAAAAAACAGAAAAACAAAACAGACCCTCCTCCCAAACAAAAAAAAAACCCTACTACCCTATGTAGTCAGTTTAACACTGCATTTAACTTTTTTTTTTTTTTTTTTGGCAGTGGTGGTGTACATCTTCCCAAGCTCTACACAACTATTCCTTGGGTCCATTTTACCCAGTGCATGCCAAGAGTGCACAGAAAAAGTTACCACCCTCTTCATTTCATGATGAGAAAAGAACCTCAGCAAAATACTTGACTCAGATCTTCCACTGCAGAAAGCTGACAATGAACTTCCCTTGCAGCATATGAACAAAGCCAGGACCAAATAAATATATATTTTATACACACACATACATTTAAAATTAAACACATTCCACACATTCCACATTCCAATGTGGAATTAAACACATTCCAATTATTAAAATTAAACACATTCCAAAGCACACAGGCAAAAAAACCCAAGAGCATTAGGAGTAGTAAGGAATTGTCTGTCCTGCTACTTGGTACTTTTTTAAAAAAGCTTGTAAACAGTAAGCACAGATGAGGTTTAACATCACCTTAAAAAAACCTAATGCTTAATTGTAGCATCAGTATTATACACAGCCATGGAGGTTTTCTGTTAGAAAAGTTTTTTTTTTTTTTTTGTTAAAAAAAGAAGTCTGATGTGCAATAAATTCTAGCAATTATATAAAAAGCTGCAACTATTTCCAAACTTCTTCAAAAAAAAGTAGATTGGAAAGGAAGTATTTTCTTTCTGCTTAAGCTAGTTTCAAAAATGTTGTGGGCTAAGTTAATGTCATAGCATTTATTGCAATAAAATGGTGTTCTAGCAGAGCAGGAACAGCATTACAGGGAATTCCTGAACCACAGCCAAGGCCAATGCCCATTTCATACAAGTTGCTATTCAGAAGGAAGCCTATTGCATTTACAATTTAAATTGCAAAGAGCTAATACTGCTATAACTCTAAACATAAGCAGCTTCACATAAAGTTTCTCAAGGCTTCATTCTCCAACTCCATGCCTCAGTTAATAACATTTGCACAAGTTAAAATATATGAGTATAAGTGGCATTTTGATTCATATACTGTATTCAGCAAATACATCAGTTCATTGCAGAAAGCAAAAGCAACACTTGTGTGTACACACATATATGTACACACACACACTTCCCTATCCATGCAGCAAGTTGTCTGTTTGAGCAGGAATATCCTCAGAGGAAATCAGAAAGCCAAACTGCTGCTGGCTATTCCTGGTACAGCATGAACAGATGAAATTCTACCTCAGAACAAGTCCCAGATATCTTTGAATTAGAGAAAAGAGTCCTCCAGGCCAAAACTTATTAATCTTACTTTAGCAGGAACTCCAATAGCAAATGCATTTGTTTATATAAAACACAAACTGGAGCACTCAGAGTGGAGAGCGTGGACAAGATAGCTGCCTAACAATGTAAAGGACCAAGCAAATTAGTGCTTATAAATCCTCAATGTAAATTTTGTGTGCTACTGCACTTTTTTGGTTATAATATATTAAATTGTAAACATTCACAGCAGATATCTTTGAATTGCACAGAATTCACAGGGGAAAAACTGTCATTTAAGTTTAGTGTTCAACTAACATAAATGCAAGTCACTCAGCATGTGCTCACATCAAGATTATTCAAAACCAACTTTGCTGCTGCACCACTCAGGCTTACGGTGCACATTTGAATGTCTCTATTTACTTCTGGCCAGACTCAAGCTGGCCTGACAGAGGAAAGGGGGGGGGGGAAGGGACGAATAAAGTTAAATAAAATAAAGTCCTTATATTAGTTCTACATAAGTCTTAAAAGAAATTCCAAACTGGTACAATTGGTACGGATCAGACCAAAGACAAGGCCAGCACAGAAAAAAAGAAAAACCCATAAGTACAGAGCAGCTGTACTCCCAACTGGAGTCACACACAGCAGCCAACAAAAAAAAAAAAAAACGCATGGCAGCAGTAAAAAGTTGGGTATTTGCAGTCATTTTCTCTAACTGAAGGAAAAGCACAGCCACTCATCTCTCTCATACTTTTAAGCCAGGGTGACCAGACCATCCAACTTACTGAACTATTTAACTGCCACAGTAAAACCGTAAGCATAAGTAAGGAAAAAACCCTCCAATGCAAGTGCATTGGTTACAGCACACTTTCAGAGGCATGACAAGCACTTCCAGCAACTAAATGCAAATTCTCCCTACCCTTCATTCAGGCAACAAGTACATTTTAGTCAAAGCTCTGGAGATCTGAAAGTCCAAGAGAAAGTTACACTAGTGACACACTAGCTCCTATTCTAACACAGTCTATGAGCCTTACCAACACCCCCATTCCCCTTGTTCCTTCTCCAAAGGGGTAGCCTTATTGTAAGTGTTTTCCTCCCAAGACTTCATCCTTCTGTTGCAGTGGTTGCCTCTGAGCCCATCGCACTGTAACTCTGGACCGTTTTCTCTTCCCACTCCCTGTGTACATCACTTGATTTCTACCAAGAGTGGATTTCATGTTCTGTTTTATCTTTGAGTCTTGCTGTTTCACTGTGCACTCATCTTTACCGTTTATGCCCGCTACCTCACTCTTGCAAGTTCTTACAGACTAAGTACAAATATAGATGAGCATGCAATTCACTCCTGCACATCAAACTCTGCTGGTCCTCTCTACTGCAAGAGAGATCCTCTCTCCCCATCAACTGCCTCCAGTGTTCCACCAAAACCAGGCATGCATGCATCCCCACGCTCCCCGCATCAGGTTTGCCACACTTCTCTAGCATCAAGGTGCATGGTAAGCTGAAGGCATTACCTCATTAATGTATTTCATCCWTCACTGTCCTCAAATAACTACTGTGTGACCCTGGCAAGTTGTTAATCTACATTTTCTGTTGTGTCACAACCCACTTGTCAAGAGGTCAAGTCAATTCTGTGAGCAATTTTGAGTCAAAAACATGTTACAGCACAGGATTTTCCTGAAGGTCTTCCATAGGCACACTAAGAAAAACAAAATTCTGCTAAACTTCTCTCTTAATGCTCTTTTACACCTGGACTAACTACTGCCTCTCTGGCAAGTCTCCTGGTTCTAGCATGTCCAAAGAGGTGTTTATGAGTTGGAATTAGTTCTGCAAGTTACTCCAAAAGCTCTTCTTTTGGTATGCTTTATTGTATTTTCATGTCTGGCCTGTCAGTATTTATGATTCTTTCTATTTTCTTCATTTGGATACAGCTTCAACTTTTTGAAGGTTTCCTTTCTTTTTTAATAACCTTCTACACCCAGTTTTCCTACTCCTCCCAACTCCTTTTGCCCTCAAGTCTTTGATGGAGGTACACAGCCACCTAATACACAACCTGTAAACATTCACAGGCTTGCAGCAAACTGTTCAGCTGTCCTTTTGAGACAACTTAAAAAAAAAAAAAGTACGGTGTAAATGTAATCACAAGTGCACTGGATCTTTTATCTTCTGTTGATCCGGGTGGCAAACTAAATCCAAACATATCACTGTCACCATTGCAGAGAAGGTTCTAGGACAAGACTCAGATCTCTGGACTACTTACTTCTCCGTGGGATCCCTGGCTAATTGCCCAAGAGACAGTTGCTGATCATGTTTTCAAATTTAAGTGGAGAATTGCACTCTGATATGTACTTTTGCATAATTTACATGAAATTGACTTTTCACATCTCCTATGTATGAAGCCTGCCCATGGGAAGAGGTAAAGCCTTCTTTCTTAGTAGGGTTATTTCCCCTACCCAAGCTGCTGCCTTCTCCAAGAGAGGGTTTTCTTTCTTTGTTTTCTTCCTTTATCTTATCTAAAAACCTGTTTGCAGAGGTCTAACATGTCAAAAGAACATAAGATTTCCTCTATAGAGGAATAGAGGTATGTGGTTCACTTTTAACATCACACTTGAAATTCTCCTTGAGTAGTTTCTCTAAAGCACTTGCTCTACACACATATATTCATGTAACGAGCCCTGAAAACCAATGACTACTAGTGTTAAGTCACAGCTGGTCTACACATGCACTTATCTGTAACCCTTTCCAGATGTTTTACATTTATTGCCTATTGATTCTTGCAGCTGCTTGTCAAGATACTCAGAGAGGAACAAGTGTTGATTTCCCTTTAATTATTTACAGGGACTCTTTTTTCTCTTCCTTCTATCCACGTTCTAGTGGGGATTAAGAAGCTAATAGGGCCAGCCCCTAGGTAGGCCAGTGCTCCTGCTACTGGGAGCAGCAGCCACTTCGCTCAGGGAAGACCTCCATCCTCAGGGCTGTCTTCAGCAACAGGTCTGCTCCACAGTCAAGCTGGTTTCTCATGTTTCAACAAGGTTAAGTTCAGCACCTCATTGAGATCAACACCTGTCATCTAATATAAACAGCTGCACAGGTTACTTTTGTTTTTCTGATTTTTCAGGATTACACACATGCACTTAAACTGCCTGAGTGACTTGGTATTTGAAAATTGCTTATAACAAGAGCAGCCCTTGATTCAGCTGCAAGTCCAAGTGCCTCAAATGGCTTTAGTGTCACCTTACATAAACTTCTAAATTAAAATTAAGACATGTTTGCAATATGCAAGGCTTTTGACACTGTCTCCCATAACATCCTCCTACATAAGCTCAGGAAGTGTGGGTTAGATGAGTGGACAGTGAAGTGGATGGAGAACTGGCTGAAAGGCAGAGCTCAGAGGATTGTCATCAGAGGTGTGGAATCTAGTTGGAGGCGTGTGGTTAGTGGAGTTCTCCAGGGCTCAGTACTAGGTCCCATCCTGTTCAAGTTTTTCATCAGTGACCTGGATGAAGGGACAGAGTGCCTCCTCAGCAAGTTGGCCGATGACACCAAGCTGGGAGGAGTGGCTGATACACCAGAGGGCTGTGCTGCCATTCAGAGAGCCCTGGACAGGCTGGAGAGTTGGGCAGAGAGGAACCTCCTGAGGTTCAACAAGGGCAAGTGCAGGGTCCTGCACCTAGGGAAAAATAACCCTAGGCACCAGTACARGCTGGAGGTTGACCTTCTGGAGAGCAGCTCTGCAGAGAAGGACCTGGGAGTTTTGGTGGACAACAAGTTGACCATGAGCCAKCAATGKGCCCTTGTGGCCAGGAAGGCCAATGGTCTCCTTGGGTGCATTAGGAAGAGTGTTGCCAGCAGGTCGAGGGAGGTGATCCTGCCCCTTTGCTCAGCCCTGGTGAGGCCTCGAGTACTGTGTCCAGTTCTGGGCTCCCCAGTACAAGAGAGACATGGAGCTACTGGAGAGAGTCCAGTATAGGGCTATGAAGATGATCAGAGGGCTGCAGCATCTGCCCTGTGAGGAACGGCTGCAAGAGCTGGGCCTCTTCAGCCTGAGGAAGAGAAGACTGAGGGAGGATCTTATCAATGTGTATAAGTACCTGAAGGGAGGTGTCAAGGGGATGGGGACAAACTCTTTTCGGTTGTCCTGTGTGACAGGACAAGAGGCAATGGGCAGAAATTGAAGCACAGGAAGTTCTGCCTGAACATGAGGGGGAATTTCTTCACTGTGAGAGTGATGGAGCCCTGGAACAGGTTTCCCAGGGAGGTTGTGGAGTCTCCTTCTCTGGAGATATTCAAAGCCCGCCTGGATGCAACCCTGTCTAACATGCTCTAGGTGACCCTGCYTGAGCAGGGAGGGTTGGACTAGACGATATCCAGAGGTTCCCTTCAAATTTTACCAATTCTATGATTCTRTGCAAAGCATCCAAAAATTTTCAGCCAGTACACTGTTAGCTGTTTTGTTCTTATCTGTCACCCCCCTCCAAATATAAGTGCTTGATCTCTTCCTCCCCCTCTCTCCAAATACCTATTTCAAGTTTGGTAAGTCTAACACGGAAAACCTTTCTGTGGCCTTGTAAAATTTCCCTGCGCAAGTTCTCTTGTTTTCCCCTCAGCTGCAGCCTGAATCTGTCTTCTACTGTACTGAAACCCATTTTTAACTTAGGAGATCAGAGTATTTTAATCCATTAACATTGTACCTGCAATCATTCCATGTGCAGCACTGCTATTGACCACAGAATTTAAAGCAAACAAACTTCAGAACATCTACACACACTCACCCCTCTAATGTCATTTCTCCACATGGTAGGGTGGATGGGTGTAGAAAACACGCACATAAATTGCATTTCTCCATGAAAGAGAGCTTAGAGAAAGTTAATTTAAAAATGGAGGGAGGGGCAGGGAAGAAGCAAGAAAGGCAACAAGAAAAAAAACCTACCAAAAATCACACCTACTCCTAGAACTAGTTCACTTGGAGCTCACACTGCCCACCTATGTCATGCACGCAGGATGTTCTTACATTCCCTTTATCCTTTTTCCATAGAGCAAACTATACTAAATTCAGATGTCCATTCCCTGGACGCTTTGAGAAGCGGCCATAACTTCTTAATTATGCCATGCTTCCTGACATTGCCTGGCTGACTAGAGATAGTTACGCCAGAAACTGTATTGGTGACATAGTTTCCACTTACAGTATTGGGCTCTTCAAATTAAACTATTTTAAGACTTTCTTTAGGAAATGCTACGTACAAGATCCGAGGAAGCTGCTAACTTCAGCTTTAGCCGAAGTTTCCATCAAGATGTGGGAGTAAGATGATCATGATCACAGGCTCCAATTTACACACAACTAGTGAACTACACCTTGTCACAGCCAGCACACCTAAAAAGGCTTCAGCTTTGCCAGCAAGTTAAACTCACACGGAAAGTTTCTGCTCAAGTGTTGCTTATGCTGCTGCAAGAAAAAAAACTACCTTCACTTCCAACATCCTCTCCCCCCCCCGACCCCGGGAACACATCAACAGGCAGGATATACAGCTTGAGTTTTCTGTCTATGGGTCTAGGAAAGAAGTTTAAGAGAGCAACGACCTGGGTATACTTCTTATTCGAATGTCTCTTGCTGAACATACCGTGATATACATCATATCCGTGAGATATATTATTGGGAACATCTTGTACAGTAGCTATTTCGTTAGACCCTCCTTCACCCAAGAGACACCAGACAGCGTTAGCGGGGCCGGCCCGCAGCAATGCGCACCGCCGCGGGCGCATCCGCGACCAGCTGACTTTAATCGCGAAGCAACGAAACGCCCCAGCCTCTGCCACCGCCGCCACCTGACCGCGTGGGCGTTTGTTTGTGGCGCCGCCGCGGGCAGGTAACCAGAAGTTAGCCTCCGCCGCCCTAGCCCTGTGCGGCAGGCGGAGGCGGGGAAGGCGCCCCGGCGAGGGAAGCAGACTTGCCCTCGGGGAAGGGACGGCCACCCGCGGGCGTGCCGCCAGCCCACTCCGCCCAGGAGCCGCCGGGCTCTGCAGCGTCACGGCCGCGGGGCCAGCGCGGGGGTGTTGAGCCGCCCCGCTCCTTCCGCCACGGGCCTGGTCTCGAGGTAGCGCAGCTCCCGGCGCCGCCGCCCCGCCACAGCCCCAGCCCCAGCCCCGGGACAGCGCAGCTCCCGGCGCACGCCGTCGCTTGCGGCAAACTTCGGCAGGGCGGGAGCGTAGGGGAAATACCTGCATTTGGAGGGAAGGGGAAAACACTCAGTCCTCTCCAGCGGCGCGTGAACTGAGAGGAATCCACTCCTCCTACCCACTCTCCAACCCCATGGGCGCTGGGGGAAGGGAGGAGAGGCGGACGAGGCACAGCAAACGGCTCCTTCCCGGGGAGCCGCGTCGGGGGAGGGAGAAACCGAAGCCCCTTGCTTCGTGGGCCGAGCCCCGGGCAGGGAGGAAGGAGGGTCGCAGCAAACTCCTGTCCTGGGCAAGCCAGAGGGGCTCTGTGGGGCCAGGCCAGCCCAGACGCGGGTCTCTTACCCAGAAAATAAAGTTGAAGCCGAAGAGCAGGTACTTGATGCACTTCGTGCCTCCTTTCACAGGCATCCTGTAGGCCGGCGGAGGAGAGCAGGGTGTAGCAGCGGGACTCCAAAGTGGAGACGAGGCGCAGCACGGCTACTTTCCCACAGTGCCACTCCTTAAATCCGCCTCTTGCCAGGTCCCGCTCCACTTACCCAATTCCCTTGCTCCTTAACCCGGCCCCTTCTCCTCCCCCGGCCCTTCCTCCTGGGCCATTTGACCCTCCCTCCTTTGCTGCCATGCATTTCGTCCTCCACATTTTCAGCTGCTGCCCAGCTCGCTCAAAACGCCAGCCCCTTTGCTCGGCCGCCAATCCGCGGCCCGTGGTGCTCGGCTGACCCGGCGGCGCTGAAGTCGAGCTCGGCCCCGCGCTGCTGCCGCCGCCCTGCTGGGCTGCTGCCCGGCACAGCGCTAGGCAGAGGAGTCGAGAGAAACAGTTGTCGCATCTCTGATTAAGAGTTGTTCCCGTGATGAAAGAACGCAATGGACAAAACGTAGATGCATCCCTACAATATGCACGCGGGCCAATAATTTGCCCATACTTGCATGGATTTAAACAAATACATCAGCCCAGCTTAAATGGGTATCTTTCTCATGCCAGATACACTTAGGACAAAGTTAACAGTTAAACTCTTTTAATCTTTCAAATATGCCTGTGCAAAGTTATGAGCACAAAGTGAGACAAAACACAAGAATTTAAATTTCAGTGGAGAAGTTCCCATCGATTTTAATTGGAAGTTCAGTCCCCAGCTGCTGTTCTTGTTAGTGCGTTAATGAAAACTGAGAGCTCATATCTCAAGTTGTCATTATTAAAGTATTGACAGCAGTTACTGAGAGTCAGAAAAAGAGAAAAACAGAAAAGAATTCCTGAAATGCAAATAGAAACTTGTTGGCACTTTTGTTGCCAAAATGAATGACAGCATAAAATATTGAATGGGACAGCCATTTTGCAGAGAAGGTTGCAAAATATTAATATATGTTTCTATTAGAAAACAAGGCAGAAAAATATGTAGCTAGGAGAAAATCGGAGAGTGAGTGTATAACTGAGTGCTCAAGCAGAGATGGCCTGTGCTGGTGCTGTGCTGCTTGCTGAGGCAGCAAGTGAGTACATGGGGAAGGATGGCAAGCTGCTGCATTGCTTTTTCTGAATTGTGCCTGCTGGAGCCAAGAATGAAATGGCCCAGTGGTCCTAGTGTCCAAAAGTAGGGTGAGAGGAGCTGGGTCATGTTAAATGATGCCCCCTTAGCTTTCTGCCACTCTGTTTTGGGGTCTTTGATAAAAAAAGCTGCTAGTAGAGGGTCATGACCATGTCCCCTGAGAGAAGAGCAAATAACACTGAACTTTAGGGAGAGCAAATTCTTCCTAAAGCATTTGGGTTTGTAATGGAGGTCAATAATGGGAATCAGAGTAGGGGAGGCTACCCACAACAGTATAGATCCAGAAAGGATGATAGTAGTAAATGGAAGTGACTAAGACTCTACTCTGGTGGTAACTGTGAACTAAACAGAGACTGTAAGTGAATGTACTGTTTCATTCTTGACTGTGACTGATCTTCTATGCTACTTTTTTTTTAAAAAAATTCTTCATTAATAATTTATGCCTCCTCGTCAGTATCAGTAATGCTACTCTCCTTAACTTACTAAAATTTGTAAGTGCTTTGGATAAAAAAAGGATAGTATTAGTCTTTTCGTGTTTATGCTGTATTAAAGCAGCTCCCATGAAAATCCGGGGTAGTAGGTACCTTTTTGAGCAGAGGAAGAAGTGGACCTGATGGATCAAAAGATCCTGTGAATTTCTACTTACTGAAATCCAAGGTTTCCCCATTCACCCAAGGAATTAATTTATTGAAAGATGGAACTGCTTTATTTATTTTTAATATGAAAAGCAAGGTACTGCTAGCAAACAGTGTGACTTTTCATGTTTATTTCCTGATTAGGTTTCCTGATCTCAGTGATCTGAATGGTTGGACTAAACTTGTAAGAAACTGTGTGTAGAGAAAGAAAGGCCCAATCTTTCATCCTGACATCTTCAAAGTTTTTAGGAATGCTCCTAAAATGCTCCTAGAGGTTTTTAGGAAACCTCTAAAAGGAGAGGTTTGTTCTAGGGTTTGAATAAAAAGTGTAATACAGGTGATATAAATTGAACTTCCGAAGAACATGGAATGAAAAGAATTAGAATCTGTGCTTATCCGTCTTTTTTTTTTCTTTTTTTTCCTTCACTCTGTGTGAAGGATAAGGAGAGGACATTCATGTTTCAGCCTTTAAGTTTGTAGTTCTGACATTTATCCCTCTCTCCGAAAGTTATCTGAACTTCTATGAGCAGTTTGGAATGAGATAGTAATCAATTGTATTTCTGTATAATAGAAATCACTGTTGGAATTCCGTGGCCATTGTACAATTATTTCATAATGATTTGTTATTTTAAATTTACAAGGGAGAATAAGCCAAGATATTTTGCACTTCCTGTTTATTGTTTGCACTTGAAATTATACTAGATGGTTAAAGTCTTATTTTCTCCCAGTGTATCAGAGAAGGGCAAACTCAGGATACTGCTGCCAAGGAGAAATTTGATTTTACCAGAAACCCTTTAAAATGACCTTTCTAATCATCTAGACAGGACACTGACTTAGTTTTCACCTACAGATAACCTGAATTATTTTTTTCTAATTTATTGTGAAACTAAATATCTTGCTTGTGTCAATACGGAAGAAATGTTTGCTTCTCACAAAAAAAGCATCTTCTCCTCAGACTATGCTGTCTAAAGGACCTTGATCTTTTGATTAACAGAGAGGGAAAACAGAAAGGATTMCTTCCCTAACTGTATTAAAGGATGCTGGAAACCTCTGGTAAGTACTACAGAAGCATGGAGACTTGCAGCCTTCTTGGCCTCTTTTCCCATTATCCCTACCTTTGCAAATATATGGAAGGATTTGTGTCTGCTAACTCAATTCCTTTAGTCTTTGCATAAACAATTTCAGTTTTTTTAACATGTTTCTTTCAGCTCTTTTAAACATCCAGGCACAAATGATTTTGAAGGAAGGATAGGGATTAACAGAGGTTCTTGAGAAGTGCAGATTAGAATAGAAAAATAATAACAATTTTCATTTTTGTAGAAAAATAACAATTCTTACTGTACAAGAAAGTCACAAAAGAGAAGAAAAAAGACTGATTTGTTTGCTTTTTAACTTAAGTGAAATTTTTTTTGCTTCGTAACTTGTGATTGTGGTATGCTCTGTTCAGGGCTGGAGGCAGCCATCAAGCGATCAATGAGGGCTGCACAATCACACAGCTTCTCTGCTGTCATGTAGCTAAGAGTTTACGATGACCCAGGTGACAGGAGTGTAGGGTCTGTGGCTTCCTAAATCCTTTTACATCTTAAAATCCACCCCGAGTATATCTATGAAGTCTCAGTTTAAGTATGTTAGTTCTTCTGGTCTAATCCTTTCAAGCAAATTTTAAACATACTTATTTTTATTATTTTAAGTGCTGCAATAATTTGGAATAGGATGATACATGATAGATAGTCGTGACATGTACAGTTTTCCTTTTAGCTTTTCCACTTGGAGCTGTGAGGGAGAGAGTTTGGTCTTTGAGCTGGAGTGTCAGGATTTTTGTTTCATTGCAAAGCGGACCCAGAGGATCAATCATTCGGATAAGATGATAGCAGAAACACTGGCCTTCATTCATTGCTGAAGAAGAGGTGTTTGGAGTTTAGTATTCATAGCATCTCAGCTTCTGGATGACCTCATACTTTTAGCAATTCTGTCCATGGTGGAAGTTTGTCCACCTTCTGCCATGAGAGAAGGGCTTTGAAGACTCCACAAAGCCCCATGAGATGTCACTGGAAATTGGATCCTCCTCTACCACTGGAAGTACAGTTGGAAGTAAAGGCCTGAAGCCAAGTATATCTTTAACTTCTCTGTTTCCATGCTTTTTAACTCACCTTTTAGAAGCAAGATTTGAATAAGATTAGAAGAGATTTAGGGACATCCTGTCAAGTATTTGGCACAAGATCTTTGTGTATAATATATTAGTAATGATAATGCCAGGAGAGCAACTGGAAAATCTCTGTGTGGATTTAGGACCTCTTAAAAATTATTTCATAATCATTTACCATTTTCAAACTCTGTATTGGCATGGGATAAACAGTGAAATATTTTATTCTTAGTTGTTTAAATTTAAACTTTCTGTTAAAGTACAAGCATCACTTCCAAATGAATCAGACGCCTGTTACTAGCTATGATAAAATTAGGTCATTACAGGAAGGAGGGATATAGAAAGTCTTACTGTTTGAGCAAGGAAAAGGAAATTGCAAATGCTTTTTTAATTGTCAWGGATTACAAAAAATAATCTTTATACCCTTTAATTTTTCAGTAAAGCAATCTGACATCATTTAATATCTATTCTGTCATTTAACTCCTCTTCAAAATTTATACTCCATTAAACTTACCTATAAGCTTAAGACCCTGATCATGTAGATACTAAAACTTAAATTTGACTTTCAATATATGAGCAGTCTTGTGTTTTTAGGATTGGGATCTAAACCTTTAAGAAACAATAGGCTGTTTGTAGTAACAAATGTCATAGCTGTGAGAAGTTGCAAAATCCCTTTTTGGAAATCATGACTGTAATGAATATGCAACTGTAACTATGATTCATCTAACTATGGTTATTTTGATSTATGTATGTGTCAGACCTCTCAGTATAGTTGAGGCTAATTTAAGATTACAACTGGAGCCACAGGCTGAGACTGCTACTAAGATATGCACTGTTAGGGGCTTCCTTGATCATAGTCACCCACCAGGTGCCACATCTCCCTTGGGATAATAGTGCTGCAGCATCTGAGGTTCTGCATGGCAAACCCTGCTGGTTATCAGATTAAAAGTCAGCCCACCAGGGGTAGTTTAGCACTTTTGTGAAAGGAGCTGGAAAAAAAGGTCCTGGCTTTGGAAGTGCATGAGATAGATGAAAAAAGTGGAAGAAATATATATGCATATATATGCAGCTTTTAAAACATCCAGGATTTCTTCTAAGAGCTGCTCCTCTAGGGCTCATCTCTGCCACTTTTACTCTGCCAGAGTGTTGAGGAAATAGCTGTATGTATTTGACAGTATTTCCATTTTCCATTAAAATGTGAGCACTAGTATAAATATCAAGCACAGACTATTAGCTGAAAATGGTACACCCATGCCATGTGGCCCAGATGGCATGGCTACTCTTAAGTAGCACCGTACCAATAGTTAATAGTTGCCTGTATTTAATAGTTTTTCTTTGACACAAAGAGTTTATTAACTAAGGCCACAATTCTGCAAGCATTTGTGGTCTTTATTCTGTTCCCATGAGTAGTTCCATAATCTTTCACAGGTCTATTTATGATAGATGAAGTTAATCAGGTGTGTAACTCTTCTCAGATTTAGGCCTAACTCTGTGAATTCAGCTGCTTCTGCATTGCTTAAGCTGCCTATATTGGCTACATCAATTTATTTGGCCTGGCTGCGGGGTGATGGCTCAGTGAATATGGTGAGAGGCAGCAGTGGCTTCTCAAAGAGAATAGTAAACATTTTGTCACTGAGGACATCTGATGCTGTCATTGCATCTGTCAGTTCTGGTTCTCCCTGTGTAAGAATGCCTCATTCTCCCTTGGCTTCCTGCTTTCTCTCTCTTTCACACCAAACTAGCAACATTACTGTTATATGACTGAGCTTTAAAAAACTGTTTTTTTAAAAAACTTTAATTCAATTTAAGAAAGCAGGACAAATAATGTTTTATGATGGAGAAAGTGGGCATATTTTTTGCCTATTTTTCAATTACTCAGAATTGTTCTAGAAAATTATTCCCACTATCTTCTCAAAAAGAAAAGAAGCAAACACTAAGCACAAATGAAATGAGATCCAAAACAAAGAAGACAAAACTGAGTACATGAAAATAAGAAAGAATACCAAGGAGTCTTTCACTTCTCTGGTAGAGGTTAAATATTAGAAAGGGTTATGGTACACACAAATGCATATACATTCTGTGTGCAATAGCCTCTCTGAAAATTAACATGACTTAACTTTCAGATTGGCTATTCTAGATTGCCTACTACAGAGTAACTTCCTATCTAAGCACTGCTTTTGAAGGGAAGAGGGTTTAATTTCTGGATAACAGAACAATATTTGCTGATAGAGTGGGGTTTCTTTTATTGTGAAATAACAGCCATTTGAGAGAGCTGATCTAAATAGATACTCAGTACAGTTTAATTAATGAGTGCATAGATAAGGCTGACTCTTTCAGCACTGATCTCTTCAACTTCTCTATTTTGCAAGCACATAGATTTGATTTCAAGCCTACACGTAGCTCTTTGGTAATTAGGCAACTACTCATAACTTTGAGCATCAAAAAATGCTGTTTATAGGACTGAGTTTATTGTTTTATTCTATTAATTTCTTTTCTCTTATCCCTCATCTCCCCTCCTCTCTCCAATTTAGCTCTCAGATTCTTCTCTTGGATTTTTCCTTCACTCTCTTCAGTTTCTTTTACCTCTTCATCCTGAGAACAAAGGGTAAGAGGAGGAAAGTGTGTTGAAAATGGGATATGGAGAGAAGCTGTAAGAGTATAGAATATTATTGCTCTCTTGAATCTATCAGCTCTGAGCAGGTTACTAGAAGTCTTCTAAAAAAAAGGTTTTACTGAACTGTTCCATCCTACTGAAGTCATTGCCCTTGGTAGTTTTTGTGAGATAATCAAAAGGGCACAAGGAGAGCTTCCCAAATAGTAATGGTTACACAATTTTAGTATGCTTGTGAAGGCAGTAGTCGTTTCCCCTGATGACTTTGTTGCACATTGCGTTGTAACTTAAAAAGCCAGTCAAAAATCACTTCCCCTTTCCGTCAGCATCTCTTTGGTTACTTCATAAAATCCTTCATTTTGGAGGCTTGGAACAATGCTTAAGGTCCTCAGAGAGAAGCTACTTCTTTATAATATTGCTTATAAGGATGTCTTACAGTCCTTGCTGGTCATCCTGCCAGTGCTGTGGGATGCCTGTTACATTATCATTCATAGGAAAAATATAATGAGACTTTAATTCCCAATGTGGTGTTGGATTGCAGCTTATATTTTTGTGTAAGGAAGGCATCTAATCATGTCATCCAGGTTACATCAAGTTGCATCTGAAAATCAGCTGATACAGACCTGAAGTGCGCTTCTAATGGGCCCATCTGTTCAAGTGCAGCTGCACAAGCAGTCTCCAAAATTATTGGAAAATGTTATGTCTTGTGTCATACTCACATATGTTAGCAGGCTTTGGAAAATAATGCCAATGTCATGCCCTGTTGCCAGAATCTGCTTTTTTTTTCACATTGTGAAAGAAGAGGGCAGATTTTTATAGGAAGACATTCAGCTGGTATATGTCATGTGCTACATAGTTTATTTTGCCATGGCCACTACTGAAAAGTATGATGCTATGGATACCCTTCCTGTCCTGATCAGTCTAATATATTTGACCATTCCCAGCTACTGTTGTTTAATCTGGGTCAGCTGGAAAACTGTAGCAGGAAATTTTGTACAGTTGACAGATGTGTCCTTGGGAGTTGAAATTTAACTGTGTGGATTATTTTGGTGCCTGTGCTTACATGGACATCTATTTATTTATTTTTGTGAACGGATAGAGGAATATTACTCATCAAGACCTAACTGAGGCAAATTGGTCTGTACATGGAAGAGAAGGAGTATAAAATAAAGCTTGTGCCAATCTGCCTGAACATTTCAAGCATTTTAAAAAGAAAAAGTAACAAGCTGTAGCGATCTCTTCCCAGTTTGCAGGAGAGGGATGATTACTTTCCTGAAAGGAATAATAGAGCTTAAGGAATAACAAAGCAAAAGTATCCGTCAAATACTGGGGCCTGCTCTTCAGAATACAAAAAAGAAATGCAAAAGCCAAGCGGGAAGAATTCATGATGTTTCAAATGAGTTTAGAAAACGGAGGGTCATGACAAGTTTGAGACAGATCTGAACCGATTGCCTAGTCCTCTTTCAGTGAATACTCCAACTGGGCTGTATTTACAGTAAGTCCAGAAACACAGCAAGGTTTTCAGTATGAATTTGTTGCTAAACGTGTCTTCTGTTTGTTTAAAAGACCTGGTTATTTGTCCCATTTTCAGCATTTTCCACATTTTTCCAGACATACACCATTCTTCTACTAACATATGATAGGTACAGTTAGTGCTAGAGAACTTTATCTTGTCAAAGAAAAAAACATGGTCAAGCAGAGAAATGTGACACACATTTCTCCAGCTGCTCCTCAAATAATCATTAATTAAATAACCTCTTGTGGAAATCTGGGAAGCTAGCACATGCCCCATTCTGTCATCCAGGATTGCTTGCTTTCATGGGAGGGCTAGATTTTCAAAGAATAAGGCATGTTTGTAAACCTACAGCAGTGTATTTCCTCCCATCTCAATTTTAGCTTAWGTTGTATCAAAGTTAAACAAAAATCTTTCCTTATTCTATAATAAGGAATTGCCATTACTCTAGCTAATGTTTTAATTATATTTAATTATGTTGACATAATGTGCCACATACCTGCCCCAAGTTAGTGGACCAAAACGTAGATCTTCCGCTTGCTTGGTCAGACCATAGGTGAAATGACCTTTGTTAGCCACTTGATGTTTCACTACAACTTTTTTTTCAGCTAGCGCTCCCTCCTTTGATGAAACCTCAGATGAAACTTGTAGACAAAAAGAAGGATCAAGATACAGCAGAACTGAAAATCATCTCTTCCATGCCTATCAAAGTAAGAAATTAAGATTTAAAATCTCCCTAGAGATTTGTTTTGTTGTGTGCATTTCTGGGTATTCTGCATACTTCTCAAGGGTGGAGTTACAGCTGGATTTTCTAACTTTTAATTTTTGTTTGTGTAATATTTTCTGAAGTAAGCTTCCACCCGAAGATTTAAAGAAGTGGCAAATGAGCATCTTTGTATTATTTTCTTTTCTTTTGCAGTAATGACTGATTAAAATTCTTTGACTTTGATTTAGGATGTTGTTTTAGTTTATATTCAGCTCACTACTAAATTTGAAATTGTGTACTGTACTGTATTATGTACTGTAATAACAATAATATCACCTATTACTGCTCAAAAGTTATGTTGTGTCCATAGTTACGATTTCCTCTTTAGAGATAATGAATAGCACTTATTCTTCACCTGTATAAACAACTCAGTAATTTGGGTCAGGATATCTGGTGACCTCAGTTTTGCAGCTGATCAAGCAGCTCTGTGGCTTTCAGGCTTAATACTATTTTCAAAGTTTTTTCAAATGAATCTAGCAATACTGAGAAGGCACAGAGTTTTGAAGTTATATTTGGAATTATTGCTATATCACTGGCAGTGAGTCTGGTTCTTAGAGTAAATATTGAGTATTTCCAAAAAATTTAACCTCTTTCAGGAGTTTCAAGTTGAGTAATCTAAAGCTGAATCTTGTCAGGAACACCTGACACCAGAGGAATCTCTTTGGAAGGCAATTTAATGCGATTCTAAAGTGAAGAGGAAAAATGCTAATAAGCAACATGATTAAACTAGGGAAATTATTTGTTCTTTAAGAAGCTTTTAAGATAGCCTCTCAGGATTAGACTAGGTTTTCTTGTTTTCCCAGAAGGTAATAATTGCTTAGTAAAGACTCCTCTGGAGACACCTCTCCTCTCAAGACTGCCTTGAGGATGGGAGATTGGAGTAAGGTTAATCCAAACTTGCATAGTATTTGCCTGGGGGGGGAGGGAAAGGGGAAGGGGGGCAACAGACCTAGTAGAATGTCTGGTGTAAGGGGGATCACTGTTTATAACTTTAATTACTAGTCTTCAGATCCCAGTCGCCAGAGACAGACTGTGAAATGTGACAAAAAATTAGTTTATGATTCTAGTTGGTTGATAGCTTCAAAACTTTCAAAAATGCCAAGGAATAAATGACCTTCTTGATGGAATAGTGTACTCTTGCTTGTGTGTGTGCCTTATGTGTGTCCTTGGTGGCTGCATTTGTAGTTGTGATTAGGAATAGAGGACTTACTATGAACCAAAACTTGTTGATATCGTATGATGCAGCTGATCCTGAACCCTAATATATGCAGAAGATACCTGCTTGTCCAAGGATGGTGTCTAATGTGGTGCAGAAACTGCCATTTCCAGTTGCTAGTAAGCGTGGATACAGGTCTCGCACAATTGTATATTGCAGCTTTGTATGTGTGTGTGTGTGTGTCTGTATTTTTTTTTTTTCTTAACCAGAGCGCAATTGCTTGCGCACAAACTTGTTGCCATGAAACTAGCCGATGTTTGGTATGACTCATAATGGAAACTCGAGAAAATGTTTGGCTGGAATCACAAACCAGTCAACTATATATAAAGCAAGAAAGGTATTTGTTTTATTTTGTTTGTTCAGAGTCGAATATTGGCTTAAACTGTAATTCTCAGATGTTTTGAGCGTCTCTATCTCCCAGGGCCTGATTCTTATTTAAAATAAAGCTCTTCTATAAATGCTTGGCAGTGGATCAAGCATGTGAGTATCCATATTTAAGTCTCTAAACTTAGAATTAAGTGCATAACTTACCAAACTTGAAGATTTTGACCATTATCTTTATAGCAGAGTGTCATAAAAAATAATCAGAAAGAGGAGCTTAGTTCCTTTAAGATTACCTTTGTGCTAGATAGATATGAATGGTTTCTCATATATAAAGTGTGGTGTGAGCAGTAACAGTGGAAGTAACATTGTTCAGCCTTGAACTAGAAAGCCCACCCTTTTACCCTGCAGCACCCTTTTATCCTGCACGAATGGACTGATCTAGTGTATGGCAGTGTTTTGTAACATGCCTGCATTGGACATTGGATGTTGGCTTTGGACAGTGCATGGCTTTCTTGCACCAAATGGTCTCCAAATGCAAGGGGGGGGAGGGGTGCAGCTTGCAGAGGGTTGTGCCTGTCTCCAAATCCCAGGACAGCCCACTGTAAGAACTGAATAATTTCCTTAGTAAATCTTCCCTTGCTCATGCTCTTGGTTTAATTTCAAAGATGCTGCTGATGGCCCTCTACTGTGTAAAGGGCACATAAATGTCAGAGAAGAATGGGCCAGCCTTGCTAGCAGGTATCTGGATATCTTTTTGAAATAAAAATCTCCAATATTAATCCCAAGCCATTAATGGCTTGAGATTGTAGTCTAGGGTGTAGTAGGTATTTCACAGCCTTTAAGAGGCAAATTTTGTTAACTATCTATTGATCCATTTAATTTTTAACTAGCTGCCCCGTTGCTCACTTTGAATTCTTTTACTTTCTTAAAATTCAATCTTCTCTTGATCTTCTCTGACCTGAACACTGTAATTCCCTAAACATTCTGCTCTCACTGCCTTATACTGGAAAGGAGGGGAGGAGGGAAGGAGAGAAACATAGGTCCTTTGAAAGTAGCCTCAGGACCTTCACTGCTTTACGTTCTTCAAGGTTGCTTATTCTTTCCTTCTGCAGCCAATCTCCATTCTCCCTGTTCTGCATTCCTTTTTGCTAAGACACACTGTGTTGTTTCCACAGTGAGGCTTGAATTGCTTTTTTTAATTTATTGAGTGGAAGAGGGAAGTCTTTTGAAAAGAATGAGGGAACATATTGTGCAACTCATATTGTGCAAAAGGCTGGGTTTATAATTCAACATTATCCTGGAACACACTGGAGTAGTCAGCAAATACGCAATGCTGAAACTTTGCCAGATCCTGGAGCAACCTGCAGGAGTTGAAGAGCGCAGGCTGAGGCCAGCAAGGCCATGAGACGTGGGAACTGAGGAGCCTACTGTGGTGAGGAGAACGAGCAGGCGTGGAGTCAAGCGTCTGAAAGGGAGAAAAGGAGGCTTTCGCAAGGAACGTGGAGGAGATGGCAGAGTTTGCTTCAGCCGTGGAAGTTGTGGAGATAGACCTGGAGGATAGCACTCGCATTGTCCTTTATGTGGCCAGTGTCAGGGGGAAGTGCATGTACCGATCCTGGAATTTCTAGTCTGGCTCTGTTTGAGTTTCTTTTAAGTTTCATGCTCTGACCCTTTTGATGGTTTAATTATGTTCACTCATGCGTATGCTATGAAAAATTGCATTTGGGAAATAAGCCCTGTCCCTTACACCTTTATTTCCAATAACACTTATTCCTGTCCTCTCTCTTTTCATTTTATCCCTAACTTAAGGCAAAAAATAGGCATTGCTGCTGAATCATATATATATTTTTTTTCAGGTGTCCATCTTAAGACACCTGAGAAATACTGATAATCCTAGGTCAGGAAACTTARAATATTTGAATCCTCAAGCTTTATACATAGTTTAAATTTACAAAGTGCCTTCTATGTGGATAAGAGAAAAAGCAAACAAACAAACTACCACCTTTTCCAAGGAACCACTGGGATTTTAGGGCAGAACTGAGATTCTTGGTTTTACTGAGATTAAATATTTTGTTGTTTAACTTTTGGAAGCTGTTAACTTTATCATATATTGCGCGCACACAATCCTCAAAGCATATACATTTTTTTTTCTTTAAGCAGGGTTGTCAAAAGGTGGGAAAGTGCCTGTATACTCATTTTCATAGACTTGATGTTTGGTTTTGATGAAGGGGAGGAAAGCAATGTCATTCTCTCTGCAAACAATTTATGTTTTTGTGCCTAGGAATAAAGCCAATATTTCTCTTCTGCTATTATATTTCATTGCTATGGTTAAATCCAGAAGCAGCAGTCTTCCTATTAGTGAGATCTACAGTTTGCCTTTCAAGAGGTTTTCATTTTCATTTCAAGAGGTCCTCAGTGCAGAGAGCAGCAGCCCAGGAGGCGCTTTCTCGCTAGGTGCAGACCCAGGTGTGCTGCTATCAGTTTGAGTCCCCATATCTGAAGATGCATTAAAGAAAGTCTTCAGTGACAAGAAGCTGGAACTGTATTTGTACAGTTAAAATAATATAACTTGTCTGCTTTTACTAGTATCAATATTGAATCAGTACAGGAAATATATTTAAAGTTTCAAGACATTTTTCTTTTAGCATACCGATACCTGATCTGGGAGTATAGCGAATGCACTAGTTAGGCTTCAGAGCAACCCCACCCTGACACATGCCTATCTGGAAAAGTTGGCCAGAATCTGTATTACTCATCTGAGATTTAATCTGATCCTTGCAATGTTTGATCTTATGATCTTGCAGTAGCTTGTACTTTCCAAAAAGGATATTTTCCTTGTATCTGAAGATTTGTTGATACATTTACCCCAGCAAGAGGAATTCAATGACAGCAGAAGTTACCAAAGGGCAATAGGCACAATGGGGAGTGGAAAAAAAGTAATTGCCATCTGACACACAAAGCTACAGATTGTAACTTTTCATTAAAATATAGCATATTTGCTTTCTGGAAGATGCACATCTGTTCTCTCCTTCTTCCACTAGTACCTAACCAGTCTTTTCTAATAATTCCTTCTGATGGTGAATATAGCTACCTCCAGCACAGCAAAGAACTGGACTGATTGCTGCTGGAGTCAATGTGATACAAACAGTAGTATCTTCTGCTCCTTCCTCATAGCTCTCTGTAGCAAAAAGTAATATAGAAATTGCTAGATAGTCTGTACAACAGCAACAATGGAAATTTAGATTTAATCTGCCTTATATCAAATAGGCAAACTTACAGTATCTACCAGCTTACAAAGCAGTCTTAACTGTTTCTCAGAGAGTTGTGTTTATACTGCCTTACTTATTTAGCTCCTGGTTTCTGGAGGTTTCTTTAACCATGTTTAACACTGAGAATGAGTTATTCCTATACATTCTTTCTTTTTCATGAATGTTGATTTTTGTTGTTATCTATGTTTGGGCATATGTGTGTACAGGTACTTTTAAAGTAACTTTTTAGAGTAACTTCTTGGGAACGTCATTTACCCCTTGCTGAAGACTTCAGGAACCTCTGGCTTCCTGACAGTGACTATGTGGGACATGCAGTGCCGCAACTGTATGTTAACTCTTTCCATGCCTCCTGCCTCATAATTTCATACTCTCCCTCTTACCATTTAGTGCAACCCTGTTTTATCCTCCTGTCATGTTCAACCCCTGTTAATGAAGAAGCACCACAGAATGGACAAGTAGATTAAAAAGATAGAGGGCACAAGGATGGAGGCAAGGGACTGGCAGACCTGGCGTATGAGGTTGGGGAGGACTTCTAGGGAATGGAGATGATGGCTGTAATATCCTTGCTAGTGGGCGGGAGCTGATGCATGTGCTGGCATTGATCGGCACACAAATACGCAAAGCAGCCCTTTGTAATTAATTGGTATGTTTCTGGCAGATTCATACCTGTAGGGCTTTGGCCTGGTAACTTGCTTTTAAAGCACAGTAAAATTTTAAGACAATCTAAGTCAGCATGAATTTTCTCAAGTACTTAAAATCTTCTCTAGCGTTAGCTGCAAGGAACTCAACCTTCATTTTAAGAGATGCTGCCTTCCCTGCTCTTGCCCTGCATTTTTCCCCTTTCAGTATACAAATCTTTGTCTAGACTAGGATTTGTGTCATTTATATGATTAGCTCCTTCACGGCTGTAAATTCTACCCCAGACGTGAATATATCTTTTATAGCTTGTAAAGATTTTACTTTCCGCTTCCTCCTGGGATTAAACTCAACAGGTTTAATGCACGTGGCAGAGTTCAGTTTTAGTCTGCTGTAGTGGTGGTAGTGCTATTTGTAATGTGGTAGCAGTGAGGAGCCTGAACGGTGTACTTGGTCCCCACTTTGGTAAGTGCTGTACAAAGTGGGAATACCTATAAAATGTTAACTCCTCAAAATTAACAAAGTATGTGAAAGATGAAGCAAGTTAGCTGTAGACAGGAGGAACACAGGGAAATAGTGAAAAGGTATTGGTCAGCGTTATTGGCCATGTTGTAGCAATTTAGCTGGTAAGTCATCATCAAGATCCTGTTTTGCTTTTTAAGGGCACCCTGATAAAGAGGGTGGTGTTTAGCAGATTAGTCTACCATCACCCTTTTCAATTATTATCAGGATAAATGATGTGAGTAGTGTATATCTTCATCTTCCATGTTCTTATAGTATGGTACTCATTAAATTACTCATTCTTAGATGAGGAGAGGCACTGAGATACTATTTGACACTATTTGACAGAAACTATGGTTTCTGCGTTTCAGTCCTGCTGCTGAGAGACTTTCCAGCATTTTCATCAGCAAATACATTGTTCATGTGGTACTTTTTGTTTAGCTACTGTTCTTCAGGACACTGCTTGGTTAGTTTGTGATGGAGCTGGGGGATCCAGGGCATCCTGGAAGCCTTCTAAGATGGCATGAAAGGTTTTTTGGAAAGGAAGAATTTTATAAATAGTAAAAATGTTGTTTCACAATTAGATTTAATTATTGCTAAATTGTGGAGGTTTATAGGTCTAACTGGAATTTCCAGGCATTGACTTTCTGTGCAGTCCTTTGGATGTGCAGGCAGAACTGGAATTTTTTAAATCCCATGTCAGAATTTCCCAAATGGAACATATATATAAAATAGTTTTGTAAACAGTGGAACTAGTGAAGTTGAATTTCCTATAGATCAGTACGCTCTGCCCCTGCATCTCATTCCTACTGTAATAACCTCAGCCTCTCTTCATCCCAGCCACATCCTCTCTGATCTCCCCCTCACATTTCACTCAGCAGATCAGGGGCTTCCTGCTCCCTCCTATGTTTAACCACTGCTATCAGGGAAGGAGGGAGCACTTGCAGGTTCTCTGTAGTTGTATGAGTGGTGATAACTGCTTACTAGGTGCTTCAGTTTTTCCTTTGTTGGGGACAATAATCTTTCTCCCTCCCTTCCAAGAGGTTACTGGTATTCATTAACTATGCGGGAACATAATTTGGTTAAAACTGGCCAAAGGATTAAAAAGTTTGACCAAGTGGTGTGTGGCACAGCTGGATTATGTAATTGAATGACTTTTTCTTGAAACCAGGTTTAAAGTATATCTGTTAGGAAATTCTGAATTTTAACTGTCAGTGGTATTAACCCCCAACCATGAACTAAGAACGAAGAGATGTGAAAGACCCTGCTGCTATGGATGGAAGCTGGGCATAAGCATGAGGATCAATTCAGTGCCTGAGAATTGCCGCTTCACACCAGAGTGCACGTGCTTGCTCTCTCTCTCTCTCTCTCTCTYTTTTTTTTTAATAGCTTAATCAGTAATATAGAGCTACATAAATACACACATGGCATTTCAGGTGCTTTATACTGTCCATGTTTGTACAGTGCCTGATATAATAGAACATTGGCCTATGAGTGATGTTCTTGGTACCTTTTGGAGGTCTATAATGAAAGTCTTCTTCCTTCCCCTTTATCAATAAAATGATCATTGAGGAACGTGTTTGCACTTTTAGTTATATGCAATCCTCTGAACACTTTTGAGTCTGGAAGAAAGTGAGTGTGTGCTTATGAGAACTAAGTATTTCACGTTGTTATTTAGTGAATGAGATGTGGCTGTACTCCTTATTTAAGATGCAATGCTTTAGAAAATGTAAAGGTACTCTTTTGCTTCCCAAAAGAAATCCTTGTAATGTGACAGTTATAAATAATTTAACTTAAAATTGTTCTCCTTTTTCAGCTTGCAAAGAAATTACACTATTTTTGCCCCCGTTTTGTATGGAGTAATTGATGCTTCTCTGTGTTAAAGAAATTAGTTTTAGTTAAATGCTTACAGTGTTAATTAAATTTCTTGATTTTTTTTTACTATAAACCTGAAAAAGCCTGCCTAGCATCAGTTTTAGCACTGTTATCAGCTTCTGCCATCACTCTATTTCCCTAAAGATTATTTTACAACAATTAGTAACTACACCTGCTTTAACAATACCTGCTACACATCTCTGCCTTCCTGTCCTCCCAAGTGTTTGAAAATGATGACATTTCCTGGGATGTGTTCCTGAAATAGGGGAAAGGAGAGAAAAAATAAAAAGAACAGTAAATAAAGTGGTGGATGAGAGTGAACATAGTCCCTAATCCAGAGTGGTGAATCTTAGCAAGAGGGGAGGGGAGCTTGAATATTTAGCATCTTTCTGGCATATTCAAGAAGGGATGAAGTAGCYGTATATTGGGCTGGAGGAGTAGCAAAGAAACTGTTAATGAGACCTGTCAAGTTGGGTGATAATAAGAGGCGAGAAGAGTTTGAACTAAAATGTCTGTGTGTCTGTGCAACTACTAGCCAGAGGTTGCTGATGGTATCCTGAGGATGGCCACAGAAGCTGTAAAATGTTTATTTTCCTACTTTAGAAAAGGATGTAGTTCACGAGATGTTAATTAAACAGTCTGTATTGAAGTAAAACAACTGAAGTTGAATTAACTTTTGGCAACCCTTGAATTTAATTTTTTTCCATTGACTGATGAGGGAAGAGGATTTCTTGCCCTGTCTGGAAGTGAAATCAGAGAGAGTGGGAAACGCATTGCAAATGCCATGATCTGAACACTAAGGTAGAAAAGTAGGTGAAATTTTTTAAGGTATCTATATCACAATTCTAACATCTTACCTCCCAGAAAGTATGCCAGGCTGCTGGCAATCTCATATGAGGCCAATAGCTGTTTCATATGTGTATGTGGACCTGAGTATTTCTGCAACTGTTTCTACAAGTATCTTCAAAACCAGCAAGGAGGATGCTGAGCCTATGCATTGAAAAGGAGAAGTGAAATAGAGGAAATAGAGTGAGAGTAAGAGTAAAAAGTAAATAAAATCTGAAAAGATATATCTGTGCTCGTATTAATCCTCAGGCACTTTTCCTTCTAAATGCCATGTATTTTTTCTAAGTTAGAGGAGGAAAAAAGCATGTTCTGCTTACTTCTGTTTGATGCAGAAGGTAAGCATAATTTTTAACTGTGCCTTGTTTTCTGAACTATTTGAGCCCCTTATATCAAACATCAGATGAGCAAGATACAGTCATATTTTATGTCATTCTAAAGATAAAATCTTTGGAAATAGGCTTGAAGCAAAAAGTGAGCACTAGGTAGCTCTCAGTTTTGAGGCCGTTCAGAAGCTAAACTTTTATCAGGCTATAAATTTTGCACACAGCTTTTTGTCCTGCTCCAAACCATGAAAAATCAATGCACTTGAATATTGCTCTTTTTGTCAAAATAGTCTTCAACTTGAACTTAAAGAATGTTTTTGAATTTGTAATGCAATTTTAGTTTAAAAGTTCCATATTTTTTGTAATTGTCCAGTAGACTAGGAACCTCTCCACCCCCACCATTCTTGTATCTGCATTGTCAACTTATCTGTTGTTATTGGGAATCTTAGAGTATTTGGAGGTTTTTCTTTTTGTTGCGTGCTAGCTATAGGAACAAGGAGTTTCTGTGAATATCTTGACTTTCTTTTGAGTCTTAATTTCCAGCTTTCATGTTTGTGAAGAAAATCTTGTAAATACAAGTCTAAGATTATAGAAAATCAAAAAACAAGGAAAAAAGAGCCAAATTCTAATTCTAGGATTTCATAGTTCTTGTATCAGTTTGGTGATTTTGGAATATGTATTGTATCCAAATATATAAGGAAAAAAATGTAGCTGGACATTTCAGAATCTGAGCTTTTGTTGCACCCCCCCCATGTTTCTATTAGATGAGTTTGGGGGGGGGAAGGATGCTGGTGGGGAATGCTCATAAGACATAGATTTGATGAACGCATAATGGTGCCAGTTGTTTCCCGTGAGCAGTGAATGTTTCTGCAACTTAATTGTCCTCTACAATGAGTAACATGCTCTGTCTTGTACTAGGGTAAATCAGTGTTTCAGAAAGAGAAGCACATGATTTCTGCTTAATGATTTGCTTATTATTACAGTAGGTTGTTTCTTGCAGCATTAAAAAAGTGAGCTAAGTGGAAAGGTTGTATGTGGATATGACTTCTTTCTCAAAAGAGACTAAGAAAATGGAATAAGTGTTTCGAGTAGAGTCCTAGCTCCACTGATTTAGTGGAAAAAAAGCCCTCCATAGGCCAAGATTTCTTTCTGTTTGAGACTCTCAGAAACTCACTTGTTCCATGTGAGATGGCATCTATATGCAATCTATCACTCCTGCCGGTCTTTTACAGCTGTTTCCTGACACTAGAAAGGATGTAGTAGTATTTAGTCAGAGAAATTTCCCTTTTATAGCCCATATTCAAAAGTGAATTTAGTCAATGAGCTTGAAAGCATGTATAAGTATTTTTCTAAGTGATCAAGAATATGAACACTGTGATTAAAACTCTAGTACAGATAGGAAAGTTGAAATCATTGGGAGAAAAAATCTAATGGCTAAAATCCGCTTATGATTAATATTTCTTGTCACCTGTACTTTGACAGCATGATAATCTTTTTATATATCAAGAATAATTTGTTCTTAATATGAGGAATTTTCATTAGGGAATTATGTTGTTCTCATTACTTACAAGGGCAGCCAGCATACTTTTAATTGCCTTGCAAAATGTCACTGTAAATTTAAGTTACATATTTTAAATCAATGGAGCCCAAATAATTTATATTTAAGAGTTTTAAAGGATCTGGATAGATCGGAAGTTATAATATGCTATTGAGCTTTTTATGAATTTTGGTGGCTTTATGARAAATAGATTGTGTCTAAAGAGCCTCGTAAATCTTTAGTGAGATCATAACTTTGGCAAATAGTATTAATGCAACATATTTAGCTTCCTTTAAGGCTTGCCATAATGTGATTTGGGTGATAAAACCTGGAATGATGCATGAAAATTATGATATGTGTATGTCACAGTGCTTCAATGAACGAACAGGAAAAAAAAAAAAAAAAAAAAAAAAAAAAAAAAAAAAAAAACCAAAACAAAACAACAACAAAAAAAACCAACAGAACACTTGTCACCTTGCTTAAACATAGCTTAAAGAAGAAAGTTTGTTTTTAGCAGAGTCCCAATGGCATCTATCCCTGGCCCTGTGCTGTTAATGTTATGCATCAGCATCCTGGTATAAAATACTGATGAGGGCAGAAGGCATATGAACCAGGAAGACTACTATGTTTATAGGAGTAGCATCTGTGTCAGATACTGGAGCATGAGATCAAGTTCTGGTTTCTGCATGGAGTGTAGTAGAGGAAAGCCATGAAACCATTTAAAGTACCAGGGGGATGAGGGTCAGCATTCTCTAGGGAGACAGTGTAGATGCTCAGCTGATTTAATTTAATAAATGGAAGATTAAAAACTGACTCTATCTCACTATGCAGGCAGGTGAGTGGAGAGTATCTGTTTAAAAGATGTTTCTTCAGTTCTGATATTATTCACTGTCTGAAAACCACAACTAGACTAACTGAAGCCAGGGTTGCAGTGTGCATTTTCTGCAGAGTGGAACAATTTATCAACTGTTTGCAATGTTAAATCAAGCCTGATAGTATTCTTGTTTCAGCAAGAATTAATTTAGGACAATCCTACAGGGGTCAGCCTCAAACACAGAAGCTCCCCTGGCTTTGTACACTGTCTGAGTGGGACAGTGGAAAGACACTTAACAGTTAGAACCCTAGAAATTTAGTAAAGGATGTATACTTGAACTCTTGCAGGAGCATCTTGGGAAACCTGTCATTAGTGAAGTCTCTCATTAGTAAACTGCCTAGGACATTGGGCCAACTGTACAATATGAATAGAAGCTGCGAGTTAACTAATTTATCCCTGTTATCCCTTGTGGGGTAAATACAGTAAATATCGTTGCTCTAGTATTACTGAAGAGGAGAGGGAGGAAATAAATTCTCAAGCAGTAAATCAGCAGCAGTATCTGTGTCTGTCCCTTCTGTAAAAGAAAGACTTCATTCTGCAGAAAAAACACTGCTATGTGTTACAACTGTTTTGTAGGCTATTGTTTCTGTTGTCATACCTGCTGAAATAAGTGGATTTATACCAACAGGGGATTTGCCTTTAGCCTAGGAATAAAATCATGGGCATTTATAAAGCAGGTGATTCAAAATCAAGAGACTGGTTGCAAGAAGTTTATGTAAATTTAGAAATGTTTTAAAACTTCCTTAATTTTTCATGTGCCCTTTAAAAAGTTGTTGAATTAACCTCAAAGGATCGTAACACTGACCATCCTGTGAACTGACCACAAGCACATGAGAGAGTATGTTTTCTTTTTTTTTCTTTTTTTCTTTTTTTAAAAAAGAAGAYGTTAAGCGGAGAAGGGTCTCAGTGGAAATATTGGGTTATTGAACTTGCTTCAGAACGGTTTATTTTACTTAATACAGTATCACTCAATGGCTTTCCCAGACGTAAACAATGGTATGTGCTTGCCACCCATCCCCTGAAGAGTTCAGATCTTTGCTAAAAAAAGAACTACTTATCTGGAGGGCTGAGCTGCCCTCCTGCATTGCACTGACTATAACCTTTTAAATGGGAAAAATAAGGAACTGCAAAGTTTCTTTGCAGCCTGCTCTCCTGCTGTTGCTTTCCACGTGCCTCATGAGCTGTGTTTGCAGCCGACTGCCCACCCTAAAGGAGTCTCTCAGTCCCTTCACCATTCCCACTTACTTCTGCTCTTTTCTCTGTGCATTAATATTTTCCTATCAGAACAGATGTGATGCACAAATACATATACACACTTGTTTATATATGCATGTGTTCAAGGCACTTAATCCCCTAGCGGTACCTGGACTTTGGCTCTCACCTTTCTGCCTGAATGGCACACAGAGGTAAGACTGTTTTGTCTGATATCTGCTTGAAACTTTTGTTTTGGAAAACATTTTTGTTCTGTTGGCCTCCTCCTGCTTCTGTGATGCAGCTGATGCTTCTGCTCCAGGACCATCAATCAAGCGTTAGGTTTACTTTAAACCTCACAAGTTTACCAAAACCCAGACATTCCAGTTCAAAGACTAACTGTGGATGTTTTTAGTATAAAAGGGATTTGGCGATCTTGGTATGTATCTGCAGGCGACTTTGGCTAAGTTGGTAAAGAATTACTCTACTGTGTATATAATGTTGTAAGGTGAATCATTACTGCTACTGTTTCACAGACCCCGAGCCCAGAAGTGTGAGCTGGTCATGGTTTCATTTAGAGGCATTTTAGGAGTTGGGCATTTTAGACAAATTTAATCTCAGAGGGAGGAATTAACTGCTTTTAAAGCACTTTTTTTTTTTTTTTTTTTTTTTTTTTAACTGACATGACCTCATGCAAAATTCAGGCTTTCTCTATTATCTTAATGGAAGCATTCCCTCTCATTGTGTTTATCATTTTTAGCAGTGTAAGGCTGACATGGTGGTGGTTGACTGGTCAGGGCCTGATGTCATTGCTGAAGTTCAAGTATTACTGGGATACTTATGTTTGCTGCATCTGGAGCCCTCTAGATGAATAGGAAGCATCCCACAGGGTAATTGTGGGGGCTGGTGAAGTGATTGACATACATGTATTGAGTATCTTGCTCAGAAAAGCTATAAATAATACATTGCGTAAATCAATGATGCTAGAGTTTTGACTGATTAACAGAAATGGCAATATGAAAATCACAATCCCGGAGGAGAGGGGCAAAAAAAAAAAAGAATAGCTGAATTCACTGTAGCTGTTTCCCTGGGTGCAGGAAATTTCAACCCAGTATGAGAAGATTAAGCCATTAACAAGCAAAAGAGAAAGAAAAATGAACAACTGCTTTCAAACTCTTATAGGAGGAGACTAAACATGCAAGATCCCCTTCTTGTGCTATAGGCTTGGTGCTCTGTTGTAGGAGCACCACATTCCTGGGACTGCTAACTCATATGGCTGTCTGAGAAGTAGAATCAAACATATATTCTTAAGCTGGTACCTGATTTATATAAGGGACAAATAAATAATCTCTCCCCTGCTCCTTCATTTTTTTATGGAGCATTTAAGTTAGAGCAGGATAGGAGGTCAAATTCACAAAGTTTCATAAAAATTCTAATAAATGAATTGTCCAACTAAGGCAAGATTAAAGCTTTCGGTAACTCTTTGACACACAAATTTGTGAGGCTCTTGGCTTTTTCAGTTAGCACAAACTAGAGCAGCGCCACTGATTTCAGCAAAGCACCGGATGAAGATATGTGCCTCCTAGACACATGTAGCAAGATCCTTGCACAGGAGGGAGATGATTTGCTCTGATGCTTTGCTCAGATAACTGGATGCAACTTGACATGTAAGCCCGAAATTTTACGACTTGGGTAGGACAAATGAGGCTGAAGCAAAATGAAGCACTGATTAGGCTGCTGTATGGTCAATTTATAGTTCAGTAGTCTGGAAACTAAGCTGTGCTGAAGAACTTTCTGGTAGCATTTCAGATACTTGCTTCATTCTGTAAAGCCATGGGTTCTTTAGGATCAGAGAACTTGAAAGATAACCCCAGGGAATGCTCTGGCTTTAGCGGAGCTCCTCACAGGTGCTCCCTTGCCTCCTTGCTAGAAATCAGTTGTTTTTTTTGAACCTAGGGAGTTTGATTGGTAATAAGAGGGATTATCTTCGTTAACTCCATTGTTTGGTGTCTTGCACAGTCACAGGGAAGCATGCCAAAGTGTTTATTTTGTCTAGTGAACTTCCCAAGATGCAGAAGGGATATCCTGAGGCTGAGGGTTTACAAATACAAAACATGGGTAATTGATGCCTGGGATATTCCCCTCGTTTTTCAGGTGGAACTTCCTGTGTTTCAGTTTGTGCCCATTGCCTCTTGTCCTGTTGCCTGGCACCACATATGAGTCCAGCCCCATCCCCTTGACACCTTCTGTTTAGGTATTTATAGGTATTGATAAGATCCGCTCCCAGTCTTCCCTTCTGCAGCCTAAACAGGCCCAGCTCTTGCAGTCATTCCTTGTAGGAGAGATGCTCCAGCCCTCTGATCATCTTCATAGCCCTACACTGGACTCTCTCCAGTAGTTCCATATCTCTCTTGTCGTGGGGAGCCCAGAACTGGATGCAGTATTTGAGGCCTCACCAGGGCTGAGCAAAGGGGCAGGATCACCTCCCTTGACCTGCTGGCAACACTCTTCCTAATGCATCCCAGGATACCACTGGCCTTCCTGGCCAGAAGGGCACAGTCAACTTGTCATCCACCAGCACTCCCAGGTCTCTGCAGAGCTGCTCTCCAGCCGGTCAGCCCCCAGCATATATGGGTGCATAGGGTTACTCCTCCCTAGGTGCAGGAACCTGCACTTGCTCTTTTTAAACCACAAGATGTTCCTCTCCACTCAATTCTTTAGCCTGTCAAGGTCCCTCTGAATGGCAGCACAGCCCTCTGATGTATCAGCCGGTATGGTATCATCAGCCAACTAGCTGAAGAGGCACTCTGTCTCTTCATCCAGGTCACTGATGAAAAACTTGAACAKGTTGGGACCCAGTACTGAGCCCTGGGGGACACTGCTAGCTACAGGCCCTCAGCTGGACTCCATGCCACTGAGCACAACCCTCTGAGCTCTGCCTTTCAGCCAGTTCTCCATCCACCTCACTGTCCACTCATCTAACCCACACTTCCTGAGCTTGCCTCGAAGGACGTTATGGAAGTGTCAAAAGCCTTGCTGAAGTCCAGGTACACAACACCCACTGCTCTCCCCTCATCTGCCCAGCCAGTCATCCCACCACAGAAGGCTATCAGATTGGTTAAGCATGATTTCCCCTTGGTGAACCCATGCTGGCTACTCCTGATCACTTTCTTGTCCTTCATGTGCTTAGAGATGACATCCAGGAGGAGCTGTTCCATCACCTTTTCTGGGGATGGAGGTGAGGCTGACTGGCCTGTGGTTGCCTGGGTCCTCCTTCTTGCTCTTTTTGAAGACTGGAGTGACACTGGCTTTCTTCCAGGCCTCATGCACCTCTCCTGTTCTCCACGACCTTTCAAAGATGATGGAGAGCGGCCTAGCAACAACATCTGCCAGCTCCCTCAGTACCCGTGGGTGCATTCCATCCAGGTGCGTGGATCTGTGGATGTCAGGTTTGCCTAAATGATCTCTAACCTAATCCTCCTTGACCAAGGGAAAGTCTTTTCTCCAGACTTTCATCTCCATGCCCTGGGATTCCTGAGGTCCGGTCTTAGGAGTAAATACTGAAGCAAAAAGGCATTCAGTAATTCTGCCTTCTCTGTATCCTTTGTCAGTAGAGCCCCCACCCCATTCAGCAGTGGGCTCATGTTTCCCCTAATCTTCCTTTTGCTACTGATATATTTGAAGAAGTCCTTCTTCTTACCTTGGCATCCCTGGCCAGATTTAATTCCAAATGGGCCTTAGCCTTCCTCATCACATCCCTGCATACTCTGACCATATTTTTGTATTCCTCCCAATATCTTTAAATCATGTGTTATTTACTGTGTCAGGGAACCATAGAATTACGGAATCAGTAAGGTCGGACAGGACCTCTGGAGATCATCTAGTCCAACCTCCCTGCTCAAGCAGGGTCACCTAGAGCACGTTAGACAGGATTACATCCAGGTGAGTCTGGAATATCTCCAGAGAAGAAGACTCCACAACCTCTCTGGGCAACCTGTTCCAGTGCTCTGTCACTCTCACAGGGAAGAAATCCCCCCTCACGTTCCGGTGGATTTTCCTGTGGTTCAATTTCTGCACATTGTCTCTTGTCCTTTCGCATGGGACAGCTGAAAAGAGTTTGTCCCCATCCCCTTGACACCCTCCCTTCAGGTACTTATCCACATTGATAAGATCCCCTCTCAGTCTTCTGTTCCCCAGGCTGAAGAGGCCCAGCTCTCGCAGCTGTTCCTTATAGCCCTCTGATCATCCTCATAGCCCTACGCTGGACTCTCTCCAGTAGCTGCATGTGTGTCTTGTACTGCGGAGCCCAGAACTGGATGAGTGATGAGGCCTCACCAGGGCTAAGTAGAGGGGCAGGACCACCTCCCCTCGTCTAACCCACTCCAACCCTCTGAGCTCTGCCTGTCCGCCAGTTCTCCATCAACCTCACAGTCCACTCGTCTAACCCACACTTCCTGAGCTTGTCTCGAAGGATGTTCTGGGAGACAGTGTCAAAAGCCTTGCTGAAGTCCAGGTACACAACACCCACTGCTCTCCCCTCATCTGCCCAGCCACTCATGGAATGACTGGACATTCCATCATAGAAGGCTATCAGATTGGTTAAGCATGATTTCCCCTTGGTGAATCCATGCTGGCTACTCCCGATCACTTTCTTGTCCTTCATGTGCTTAGAGATGACATCCAGGAGGAGCTGTTCCATCACCTTTTCTGGGGATGGAGGTGAGGCTGACTGGCCTGTGGTTGCCTGGGTCCTCCTTCTTGCTCTTTTTGAAGACTGGAGTGACACTGGCTTTCTTCCAGGCCTCATGCACCTCTCCTGTTCTCCACGACCTTTCAAAGATGATGGAGAGCGGCCTAGCAACAACATCTGCCAGCTCCCTCAGTACCCATGGGTGCATTCCATCCAGGTGCGTGGATCTGTGGATGTCAAGCTTGCCCAGAAGGTCTTTAATGCTATCCTCCTCAATCAAAGGAAACTCTTCCTTTCTCCAGACTTTCTCCCTTACATCCAGGCTCTGGGATTCTTGAGGGCTGCCCTTAGCAGTGAAGACTGAAGCAAAAAGGCATTCAGTAATTCTGCCTATTTACTTTCCTCTTCTGTTGGAGTTTTGCCAGGAGCTCCTTGCTCATCCATGCAGGTCTCCTGCTCCCTTTGATGGACTTCTTTCTCCTTGCGATACACCACTCTTGGGCTTGGAGGAAATGATGTTTGAATACCAGCCAGCTCTCCTGGACCCCCCTTCCTTTTAGGGCCTTAACCCATGAGATTCTTCCAGTAGGTCTCTGAAGAGCCCAAAATCTGCTCTCCTGAAGTCCAGGGTTGCAATCCTGCTTATTGCCTTACTTCTTTCACACAGGATCCTGAACTCCACCATCTCGTAGTCACTGCAGCCAAGGCTGCCCCCAACCTGCACTTCTCCAGCCAGTCCCTCTCTGTTGGTTAGGACAAGGTCCAGCAGGACACCCTTCCTCGCAGGCTCCTCCACCACTTGTGACAAGAAGTTATCATTGATGCTCTGCAGGAGCCTCCTGGACTGTTTGTGCCTTGCTTTGTAGTCCCACCAGCAGATGTCAGGGTGGTTGAAGTCTCCCAAGAGAACCAGGGCCTGTGATCATGAGGCTACTTCTAGCTGTCTGTAGAAGGCCTCATCAACTTCCTCTTCCTGGTCAGGTGGCCTGTAGTAGACTCCCACAACAGTGTCCCCCTGTGTTAGCCTCCCCTTTGATCTTCACCAATAAGCTCTTGATTAGCTCCTCCTCCACCCCTAGGCAGAGCTCAATGCATTCCAGTTGCTCTCTTACAGAAAGAGCAACTCCACCACCTTGCCTTCCTGGCCTGTCTTTCCTAAAAAGCACATAGCCACCCATGACAGTGTTCCAGTCATGTGAGCTATCCCACCATGTCTCTGTGATTGCAAAGAGATCATGGCCCTGCAACTGCACACAGATCTCTAGTTCCTCCTTTCTGTTCTCCATGCTCTGTGCATTGGTGTACAGGCATTTCAGAGAGGTAGTCATGCCTGCAGGTTTCCCAGGAAGGGTGTAAGGGGGTCCCCCATAGCCACATTCCAAACGCACATCCCCAGCTGCATGCACCCATTGGAGGCCCGCCAGCCCGAGTTGTGTTTTATTGACTACCCTCTCTCTATGACACCCCTCCTCCCCCTTCCTACCTAGTTTAAAGCCCTCTTCACCAGGCTGGCCAACCTGTTGGCAAAGACACATGTGCCCTGCTTGGTGAGGTGAATCCCATCTCTCCCCACCAGTTGCTGATCTTCAAACCATGTCCTATGATCATAGACTCCAAAACCCTGTTGCCAACACCAGCGACGTAACCAGTTGTTGACTTGGAAAATTTTCCTACTCCTCCTCCCATGCTCGGAAGGGTACGAATTACTGATAGACCGAAAGATGCACTGAAGCACACTCAGTTCACTGATATGGAACAGATGGCAATGTTTAGTTTTCCAAACTGACTTTCTGGTCACCTCAAGAGTTAGATATTCTGCTGTTTGTTGCTGAAATTTATTTTGGATCCTGGTGGTTAATTTTATGGAAACATACTTTGCCCAGTATAGAGTACTTCAGCTCAATGTGCTTACGGCAGGTCAGAATCATGGTGAATTCTTCAGATTAGTTGGCCCAAAAGGCTCAAAATCTGTGTTGACCTCCTAGACTGGATTATTCCCCTCTTAATACACAATTTTAGAAAAAAGAGAAAGGTTATTTAAACTATTTGGGATTAATTATATACTTTCTTTAAGTTAAATGAATTCTTCCTGTGGCAGATAAGTTTGGATCTTTTCAACAGTCTTAAAGTGACTATTCCTGTGTTGCTTCTATTGCCTTATCTAATTTGCTAGTTGCTAAGTGCAGAATCTAAATTCACTAGGCTTTAAGGGATCACTTTCGCTACTTAGGTCCTATATGTTTCATCACTATTCCTGCGCTTACTTACAATGTAAGTTTCAAAATACAAGCACTTTGCCTACATAATTGCCTGTATTACAAATCTGATGACAAATATGGCATGATGTTAAATGTCTTAATACATAGTATTATGTAAATACTAGTAAATATCTGACTTGTTTGAGTACTGTGCAACAATGAAATAAAAAGTAGTTTTATCTACAATTTTTCTCAAAATCCTCTGATGTTACAGAAACTGGCTATATGGGGCTTTCCAGCGACAGTATGTAGTGCTTTATATTTCCTCCTGTGTCTCAGGTGTATTATTTTTAAAATTACATGTCAGATCTGCACAAACATCACTGGGTTTTATACTTGAACAATGTACAATATCAGCCAGTAAACATGCTCTTTAATTACAATTTCCCCTTTTGGCATAAAACTGAGCCAGGAGAGGAAAAAAAGGAAGTTTGTTCTTTGTGTGTCTTGCTCAATTAATTTTCTTTATATCCTCCAAGGTCTGTGTCTAAGACACTTAAGAGGTGTCATGATGTCTAGCTTATCTGAACCATCTATTAAATGCTGGCAGTAGGAGTCATAAAACGAACACTGGTGTAAACCAAGGCTCTGATTATGCAGGTAAAAGTGTGTGATGTTTTCAGGTTCAACAGAAGTGCGGTAATCTGCCTGCATGCTGTCTGCTGTTCTCCAAAGCAACTTCCAACACTTTCAGACTTTTCTATTCTTTATTCTCTCTCTCTCTAAATGATGTTCTAGATTATGTTTTTCTGTGTATAAAGACACAAAAACTAGTAAAGGACAACCTCAACCACCGCACAAAAAACTTTTTTTTTTTTTTTTTTTTTTTTTTTTAAGAATATTTGAAGGGAATGACATTCTATCTTCTGTAGGTGCCAAACAAAAAACAGTGAATCAAAGCTCCATTTGAATTTGCTAGGGAAGTGACCAAATGAAGAGGTTTATGCAAGGCTTAGGCACTGTAAGGGTTAAATCTAGAAGGAGAATGTCATGGTGATAGGAAATCTTATTCCTCATGTCACAAATAATATTCAGGAAGCATCTCCCATTAATGAAAAATTTCAGGAATATCTCCCTGTCATCACTAAAGCCCGAAATCTCAAAGGCATCTAGGACCTGCTAAGATTTGGCAGCTGGACACAAGAGAGAAGAGTGGATCCTAGTCAACACTGTTCCTCTTCCTTCATACAAAAGCAAAAAAGAGGAGTGAAACTAAGAGAAAAAAAAGGGCATCTTGCCTGTTTTGTGTGATCACTTGCCATATTTGTGCCTGTTACTCAGATACAACCTCAGCCTTCAATACCGTATCACATGGAGGATTTTTAGTCCTTCTCTGTAACAGTAATGTCAGGTTTCAACCATCTAGTTGAACAGATTTCAACAGGATCAAAATCCCTGCTTTTACCTTTATCTTATGGTTCCCTGCTTTTCCTGTTGTATCTGGCCATACCTCCTTACATGTCTTTGGCATTTCTGCCAAATAAACAATTTTAAAAGACTCAGCTTGCATATTTTTTCCTTTTTAAAGGCAGAGGAGCACTTTGGGCAGAAGCTAAGGATATAACACTGGCACTTTATTAAAGCAGTAGGAATTGGTAGGAGCCCATCCTGGAAGGATGTCTGTGGAAGTACAACAAAGGCCATAGTTGCAGTATGCAACAGGTTTCTGCACACAAGTGACTTTTTCGYGCATGTTCTCTGGAAACTACTCAGATTCTTGCTGGTGTGGGCCTAGTATTTCTGTGGATGTAGTCAGCGGCAGACCCTACTGCTGCTGGAGGAAACACAARAGCATCTGACTGACAAAGTATTCGTTCTAAAACACTGCTCTTCGGCTTTTCACGTGGAAAGAGACAATTTGATCTCTATTTCTTTATTTATGTTACTTGGTAGCTGTAACAGAGCCTTTCAATGTGCAGGTCAGGAAGAATTCATAAAAGATAAATAAGAATGACTGACAAGTTTTAAAACTTCTTGAACTAAGAAGATTAATTACCTAAATTGTCTCAAAAATATTCCATCACTGTGCTTCAAGGATCGACCTAATCATCCCTAGAGATCATAAAGGAAAATTTCTGGAGGAAGAAATGTTCATAACATAATGTCTTTGTATTTATATGCTGCTTTGTATTTATATGCTGTATTTATATTTATAAGAACTGTGTGCAGGGAGTACACTCACTTTGTTCTCAGAATTGCTTGTGTGCAAGACATGCCTTTCCTTTCCTAGCTCTGTATTTTTTCCCCCATTTTCCTATAAAGCAATTGTGGCAGGATGAAATACTGCATAGCTCTGTGGTCTCTGAGGCATGTAGCATCCTTGTTCCTCTTTAACAATGCTCTTTCAAATAAATATGCCACCTATTGGCTCAGCCAGTGGGATTTCTCACACGTACACATGCAAAATATATTTCAAAGACTTATTTGTCATGTAAGTTTTTAGTACTGTTTCCTTTCATTGTAACTTTTTGGCAATTAAGGCGACTGATTTATACGATAGCAGTTCAAACTATTGTCTTGAGAATTAGACGGATATGACGTTGACTCTTTATCTTTCCTTTTAAGTGAACAAGAGTTCCTGGCTTGTAGAAAAACAAGAAATTTCAGACCAAATCCTTTCCAGTCTTGTCTGCTGAAAGAACATTGGAACGATGGCATTATAGACTGAAGCTGGCAACTGGAGGAGCTTTTTTTTCCATGTGCCATTGGAATCTCACACAAAGGAAGGTATATTCATTTATATTTAAACCGATGATAAAATTATACATAGTTATATACTGGCAGATCTTACTGACTTCATTCTCATTTGTTGGTGAGATGTTCTGTATTAGAATTGGGGAAAACTTGAAAGGGACAGTTTAGGACAGAAAGGGCAATGGTAAGGAGAAAGAAAAGATTTATATGTATATATATGTGTGTGTATATATATATATATACACACACACACATATATATAATCATTATATATATATATATGTATATGTATTTTTAATCTCTGCCTATTTTTAAAGTCAAGGAATTAAGAAACAAAAAGCAATATCAAATTCAGTCACAGTAATGCAGTACAATTACCAAAAATACACCAGTAAGTGTGTAATCTTAGAATAATGCCTATAGTTTTCTTTATTATTATTTTGTAGTCACACTTCTATGCTTTTACCATTTCTTAGCTCTCTTACAGGATTAGTAGTCTTATGTCAGGTAGGCATCAACAGCATTATATTAGACTCACTTTTCCTTTCTTTTGTAAATAAGGCAAATTCTGCTTTCATTTATATAGCTGTGAATGCGACCTATGCTACAAACATCAAAAAGAAGCAGAGTTTGTGTCTGTGAAACGTATTCAGGTCTCTAACTGGAAGGTTCTTCTAAGTAAAGATGTGTCCGATCTCCTGGAATTAATATATTGAAGTATGATATGTTCAGGAGTCTGTAATGGCTTATATGATTACTGAAATTAGCTTGCCTATGTAGAGCTCCATATAGTTTTCATCCATTAACTGCTAATCTCTCACCACAGAATGCCTCCATAGTTCACCATCTACGTGTCACTCATATCATGCTATCATTTTTAAAGGCCTGGCAATACAGAAGATAGTTTATAGACCACAAAATCTTTGTATTCTTTCCCTCCTTGGACATTAGGGAAGGACACAAATCTTACACTGCAGAGGTGGATTGTAATACGGCCAAGCTGGATGATCCAGTCTGAATGGTTTGCTTATTCATATTGAGCTGTCTTATAAATAACACTGTATATTGAAGGATTTTGTATGTGCATTGTATTGACTCATGTGTATTGGAACACATATGTATGCTGGGTTGCATTTCCTGCAGAGRTAGCCTATGTTTGCTTGCCATGAGAATTGAAAATGGGAACAAAGAATAGCTTATCTCCTAAAATACTTGCTTTTAAGAGGTATGGCTGGGTTGCTATGAAAGTCCATGAGGATAATAGCTTTCTGAAATATAGTAGAACCTCATAAATAACTAAAATATAACTTTAAAAAGATAGAAAATGGTGACTTGACCATTAAGAATATTCTTAAGAATATTATAATCTCTATCTTTTGATTTTAACAGATGTTCCTCTACACAGAGCTGCTAACAAAGCTACTGCTTGCCAGTGTAATATCAGGTAGGAAAGCACGTCTATCTCCAAATGCCTAGGAGCCATAACATATTTTCATTATATCTTCTGTAAGATTTTTTTTATCTTCACCTGTCTAATCCTGCAGTCCTGGTTCAGTGCTGGAGACATCGCTAAGGTTACCCGTTTTGGCTCTTTACCTTGCAATATGCATTGTGTTGAAATCACAAAGACTCATTGAACTCGGTGAGGCTTGACTGAACAAACTATGGAGCTTCTGTTCTGCCCTATTGATTTTAATAGGATTCAAACAGGCACAAATGTATGAATGTGTGGCACTCCTTAAAGGGTCAGGACTGAAATTAGTCATGCAAAGATTAGGTTAGTAGAAATAAAGGGAAAAATCCATTTCACTCATGCATATAATAAAAATCTATGTTTGATTCTACTGACTGTCATGTTAGATATAGAGTATGCCTAGAAGCTAGAGCTGAAGTTCTAGGACATTCCAGCAGATAAATTCCTGAACTACAGAATTATTGTTCTCTTTTGCAAGTTATGTTATGTTTTGATGCAGGATTATCAGCTGCTTTGCTTTTGGAATCACCAGCTTCCCGTTGCAGCCTTTTTGGGAATGATCACATCAAAACTTTTGATGGTTCTTTCTACAACTTTGCTGGGGACTGCAGTTACCTCCTTGCTGGGGATTGTCAGAAGCGCTCCTTCACACTCTTAGGTGAGTTTGAGCAAGATATCAGAAAGTAACAAACGCAAAATGCTGTAGATACATGTCATTGCCCTGTTCTGGGTTCTGTTACTGAGAAGAAAAGACAGATAATGTTGCCAGAGAGGATGGACCATTGCATGAAAGGATCTTAAATTTTCTCTTAAAAGTAGGATTACTTCTGAGGAATTTCTGCCCCTTTTGTTTCTGTTGTCCCTTGATAATAAAGCTCATGTATAACTCAGCTGCCAAAGAACAGAGATTTTCTTGCTGGTTCTTCTAAAGAAGGAAAGTGAGCCCTTTTTTAATTTCAAATTTGCTAAGAGATTGCGCCTGTGAAAGCTGAGTACAGGAATAGGAGCCACACAACTCTGTTAAAACCAATTTTACCAGTATACTAAATCCCCTTGTTGAGAAAAATCCTATCCTGCAAAATGAAAAGCCGTTGGATCAGCATGTGCCCATGAAGCCTTAGTCTTAGAGGGGATGACACATGATGTGAGAACCAAAACTGTATGTTAGTCTCATGCTAAGTCCTTTGGGTAGATATTCTTATATTCAGAGAACTGTTCTGTATTAATCATAGTTCAAGTAGACTTTTTGCTGAATGTAAGTAGGCTGAAATAAATTGATCCCATTCTTCTGAGAAAGAATCTTATGTACTGATTTAAATAAATCATTTTCTTCCCCAGCTTAAGCAATTCAGTATAATTTTTGTACTGAGGAAAAACCATAGGCATATTTGAAGTGTAAACTGATTGCAGTATTTTGAGTGATCAGTTAATTAAAATTAATTAATTAAAAAATGAGCTGAGACTTTATGATTATATCAGACACACAAGCATGGCATAATCTATTCTTGATTTCAATCTCAGTATGCATATGTGGGTTTGTTTTGTTTTTGGATACCTGGTTGTGAAGTACAATCTGCATTGCTAACTAAGGTGCTAAGTAGCTTGGAGTAGGAGATCCAGAATATGTGGCACATTAAGCAAAGAGCTACTGTAAAGTCAAAACTTGACAATGCACAAAAACAGAGAAGGGACTCTATCCAAAACCCCACTCTCCTCTYCAAGAGCTCAAGGCAGTTGTCGCTATCTCTATGTGCTCCTTCTTTTGACAGATTAAGAATGTGTTTTACTGCAAAATCTTCTCCCACCTTAATCCCCCCCATCCTTTGGATAACCAATACTGGTGTCCACTCTTTAAAGAACAGCTGAAAGGATTACAGGACATATCAGGAATTAAGATATCAAGCTTAGTTCTTCTCTCAGTTCAACTGATTCAAATCCCTTGTTTTACCACAAGGTGTGTGTTGTTCTTGGAAGGAAGCTAGGAGGGGAAAGAGCAGGGAATAGGGCAGATTTTGGGGTATATCTCTTGTGGAAACTCTTCCAATATGCATTAAATATCTCAGAATTCCTTGGCTAGAAACAGTAAATAGGAGGGTGTGAGTCCACAGCCTAGTGCTAGGTCATACGCCTGGGAGTGGGCAATACTATCTATGTTCTAGCCCTGATCTGGGGCAATCTGTGTGTTTCACATTAAACAGCTATGTGACTGAATACATGGAAAGCTCTTGAAAATGTTAGGTGATATTTTACAAGTTGTTCTCTTGAGTAATTGAATGCCCCAAGTTTGTTCAGAACTAAGAATATTTGCTTTTGTCTCTTCAGGTGACTACCAGGATGGGGAAAAAAATGGTTTCTCTGTGTACCTTGGAGAATATTTCAATCTTCACTTCTCTTTAGATGGAACTGTGACTCAGGAAGACAAAAGGTACTTATTGAAACAATGAGCTTTCCATCAGAAAAAGCAATGTGTTTTATGTGCTGTGTTCTGAGAAGTTCTTATTTTTCTTCACAGGGTTTCCATGCCTTTTGCCTCCACTGGCATATTTGTAGAGAAGGAGGCAGGTTATTATAAAATATCGAGTGATGAGCATGGCTTTGTGGTGAAGATTGATATCAGTGGGAATATTCAGATACTCCTTCGAGAAAAATACTATAATAAGACCTGTGGGCTTTGTGGAAACTTTAATAAATTTGCTGAAGATGACTTCAGAACTCAGGAAGGTAAGATTAAGGCTAACTGCTTATGTGTTGTTGTATGCTCAGCACACCTTTCCTGGTGGGTAATTCAACAACAGCACAAAGATTTTGTTGATCTAGCAAAATGTTTCCACAAAACCTTTCAGGTATCTTATCTTGATGTGCTAAGAAGATGTTGTGTAAATAAGCTCTGTGATCTTCCTTTCTTCTTAAAGGGAATTACTGCCACATTTCATTCCTCAGCAAAACCCAGAACTCTGAATTTAACACTTTTCGAAACCTTGAATCTTGAAATATAAAGACGAAGCTGTTAGCTAAACAATGTACATGTATAGGTGGTAGTGGGTGAGGGTTGAAAATGCGTAAGAAAAATGATATGATGAATACTAGTTGATTCAACTTCTAATTTTTCATGTGTTAGACAAGTGGAAAAAAGAATAAATAGTTTTACAAGAGCAGAATAAGAACTCTTGGATGTTGCAGCTGGCAAATTTGTACATGGATTTGGCAGGGGATCCAGCTGTATAAAATGATCACCTTTTAATGACATTTCCCTGCTGAAAGGGGCTGCTGGTTTGGAGGTGCACTTAATATCATGGCAACTCCAAAGAGAGAGGACTAGTGAGGGACAAGACTGCTTCTGTTGATCTCTACATTATGTAGAGATCCTGTATAGCTGAAAACTAAAAGTTTTGGAAAAGCCTTGAATATAATTTTGAGGGACAGATTATGATCTGTGGTATTTCAGAGTCTTTTTTTTAACTCTTAGGATTTACTTGAAGAGGAAAGTTTTAGAGTAAAATACATGAATTAATATATTAAATTAATAATGTAAAGTATTTATTAAAAATAAGTAATATATAAAATGGAAGGCAACTTGAAGGAGAGTCTACCAGTGCTCGAACAATGTGTCTTACTGACACTTGGGATTCATTAGCATAGCTTCAGAGTATGTAAAAAATTGACTTAATGGTATCTTAAAATGATTGATCAACCCCTCAGCAATATAAGTAAAATGAAATAAACTTAGCTCACAGAATTGCTTATCAGGGCTTGGAGACATTTATATCTGAATGTGTTGAGATCTGAGGTTTACACCTTTCTTTGTGACAGTAAACAGGAGTGAGGCTATTATAAACAGTAAGACCAAAACCTAATTGCCAGGTACCTGGACTTAGAGTAAGATTGGAGAAAAGTCAAGTTATCAATGTTCTCAATATCTGAGATGGTGGAATTCAGGATCTTGTGAGAAGGAAGCAGGGCAAAAAGTATGATCACAGCACTGGACTTCAGGAGAGCAAATTTAGGTTTCCTCAGGGACCTTCTTGGAAGAATCCCATGGGTTAGAGCCCTAGAAGGAAGAGGGGTCCCAGAGAGCTGGTTAATATTTAAGGATCACCTCCTCCAAGCTCAAGAGGGTGCATCTCAATGAGCAGGAAGTTGAGCAAAGAGGGCAGGAGACATGCATGGATGAACAAGGAGCTCCTGGCAAAACTCAAAGAGAAGAACAAAGTGCGCAGAAGATGGAAGCAGGGACAGGCCACTTCGGAGCAATATAGGAATGTGATCCAAGTATGCAAAGATGTGATGAGGAAGGACAAGGCCCATTTGGATTTTAGTCTGGTGAGGGATGTCAAGGACAGCAAGAAGGGCTGTCGAATTGAAATACATCAGTAGCAAAAGGAAGATTAGAGAAAATGTGGGCCTGCTGCTGAATGCGGTGGGGGCTCTGGTGACGATGGATAGAGGGAAGGCAGAGTTACCAAAAGCCTTCTTTGCTTCAGTCCTCACCGCTAAGGGCAGCCCTCAGGAATTCCAGAGCCTGGAGACAAGAGAGAAAGTCTGGAGAAAGGAAGACTTTCCATAGGTGGAGGAGGATTGGGTTAGATATCGTTTAGGCAAACTTGACATCCACAGATCTATGGGCTCAGATGGGATGCACCCGTGGGTACTCAGGGAGCTGGCGGACATCATTGCTCAATCATCTTGGAAAGGTCGTGGAAAAGAGGAGAGGTGCGTGAGGACTGGAAGAAAGCCAGTGTTACTCCAGTCTTCAAAAAGGGCAAGAAGGAGGACCCAGGCAACTACAGGCCAGTCAGCCTCTTATACACTCTTATTATATCCATCCTCCTGGATGTCATCTCTAAGCACATGAAGGACAAGAAGGTGATCAGGATTAGTCAGCATGGATTCACCAAAGGGAAATCATGCTTAACAAATCTGATAGCCTTCTATGATAGCCATCATATGATAGCCTTCTATGACTGGCTGGGCAGATGAGGGGAGAGCAGTGGGCATTGTGTTCTTTGACTTCAGCAAGGCTTTTGATACTGTCTCCCATAACGTCCTTTGAGGCAAGCTCAGGAGGTGTGAGTTAGAGGAGTGGACAGTGAGGTGGATGGAGAACTGGCTGAATGGCAGAGCTCAGAGGATTGTCATCAGTGGTGCAGAGTCTAGTTGGAGGCCTGTGGCTAGTGGAGTTCCCCAGGGCTCAGTACTGGGTCCCATCCTGTTCAAGTTTTTCATTAGTGACCTGGATGAAGGGACAGTCCCTCCTCAGCAAGTTGGCTGACGATTCCAAGCTGGGAGGAGTGGCTGGTACACCAGAGGGCTGTGCTGCCATTCAGAGAGACCTGGACAGGTTAGAGAGCTGGGCAGAGAAAAATCTCATGAAGTTTAACAAGAGCAAGTGTAGAGTAATTCCCCCTGCACCTAGGGAGGAATAACTCCATGCACCAGTACAGGCTGGGGGCTGACCTGCTGGAGAGCAGCTCTGCAGAGAAGGACCTGGGAGTTTTGGTGGACAACAAGTTGACCGTGAGCCATCAATGTGCCCTTGTGGTCAAGAAGGCCAATGGTCTCCTTGGGTGCATTAGGAAGAGTGTTGCCAGCAGGTTTAGGGAGGCAGTCCTCCTCCTCTACTCAGCCCTGGTGAGGCCACACCTGGCACACTGCATCCAGTTCTGGGCTCCCCAGTAGAAGAGAGATATGGAACTACTGGAATCCAGTGGAGGGCTATGAAGATTATTAGAGAACTGAGGCATCTCTTGTATTAGGAGATGCTACAAGAGCTGGGCCTATTTAGCCTGGAGAAGAGAAGACTGAGAGGGAATCTTATCAATATGTGTAAGTATCAGAAAGAGGGTGTCAAGGGGATGAGGCCAGACTCTTTTCAGTGATGCCGTGCAACAGGACAAGAGGCAACAGGCACAAACTGATGCACAGGAAGTTCCATCTGAACGTGAGGAAAGATTTCTTTATGGTGAGGATGATTGAACTCTGGAATAGGTTTCTCAGAGAGGTTGTGGAGTCTCCTTTGTTGGAAATATTCAAAAGTCATCTGGAGAGAAATATTGGTAACGCCTGGTATATAACCCTGCTTGAGCAGATGCTTGGACTATATTATTTCCAGAGGTCCCTTCCAACCATTCTCTGATTCTATGAAATATAAAAGATTCCCTTTTGTTGCTCATGGTTGAATGTGTTTCATGCTGTATTTAACATTCCTGAGAATGGATCCTCCCTCTGAAAACAGCAGCTCTTTCTCAAACAGATTTCTGAATGTGATGAAGTATGCGACAGGGTCACTTCTTGAAAGAGTTGAAAAGTAATAGAGAGAAGGTGACAGAGAACATGTCACCTCTTCCTGTATGAAGAAGGCCCTGACTTCTGTGATCGGTGTGGATCCATCAATTTGTACTTAGTAGCTTGAAGAACAGAATAATTTCTCAGCAATTCTGCCATTATTTTACTTAGAACCAAGAGACCTCTCATTTAAGCTGATCAGAAAGGAATTAGAATTAATTGTGTTTGAAAGTGTTGTATGAGTGAAGGACGTTACCACACCCAGATGTTGGCAGCTCTACTGGTAGGGTGGTTCATATGAACTCTTCTTAATGTATTGCAAGTAAAATAAGCTTTTTTTAAATTCAGACCACTTTTTAAACTGCTGCAGCTAACTTGCAGGTGAGGGGCAGTGCAAGCAGCTGGAAGAGACAGTACTCTTAAATGGCAGGCCTAGACAATCTATTGGTAGTCTGTGAAACAGTTTAATGTTTTCTTTCTTCTACGGTTCTTATTTGCTCTCCTTTTAGCCTGAATATCAACCTGAGAAGGTTGATAGAGCTCAACTCAGCCCAGGATGTGGGCTTAGTTTTGTGGTTTAGTGATCTGGCAGGACTAAAAGGTTACCTTAAGGTGGCTGGCACTTACATTTGCATCTGAAGCTTCTGTTGCTGCATGCTGAAATGCAGGTGCATTTGACTGTCAGACTGACCCCCCAGTTCTAATCAATTAAATATATTTATAGACCGGATTTGTATTTATAATAAAGACATTTTTTGAGTTCCAGAATAAAATATACTGGAAGTAGACTGCACAAAGGAAAAATCTAACATTGCTAAGATTATGGGCTTTCATCTGGAAAACCCTGGGGAACACTGTGCAGAGGTGTGTATGTGTGTGTGTGTGTGTGTGTATGTGTGTGGCAGAGGGAGAGAGAGAGAAAATGCTAGATGTTATGGAGCAGTGTTATGCCAGTGAGTTTGTCAAACACGCGAGAAGTATATTTAAAACCTGTTTGACGTAGCTTGCTTCTGAGAATGTGGATTACTGTATAGAACTTTATTAATAATTTTCTACTTGTGTTGGGATGGTGGTGCATTAAGAGAGGAAGAACTTGCTACATTTTTGGACATTAAAACTTGCAGCAAGTAAATAAAGGTGCCATGAAGCAAAGAGTGCTTACTCTTAGTGTTCTTTTCCTGTGATATATTTATAGTTTTGTTCTATAGTCTGTAGAGTTGTATGACACTTATGACTCCTCGCTGTCATTTCATCTGGAGCAGAGAATTGATATGCCACTTGGAGGAGAGCACAAATCCCTCTGTATACTCTGTGATGTTCACTTATAGAGCTTCTAGAAGTCTAAGTGATGTGACTCAAGCTATGGCATCCTAGCAAATTAACATTTTACTGAGAGGACCCAGCTTCTCCTGTTTTGAAGGTAACAGTCTTAGGTAGTAGTAGCTATTGAAGCTCCAAAGAGGAAAAAAGAAAAAAGAAAGAAAGATGTCTTAAGATAATTTGTATTTCAGCACTAGGCAGGCACATAYTGTAATAGAAGATTGTTAGAAGATGGGGTATGGAGTTGCTTGCACAGACATAGTTAATTACTAAACCAGTTCATCCTCTAGAGAAGTGCTTATGTCCTGTTAAGACTTACAGGCAGGACTGGATGTTTTGTACATGGTTGCTTGTCTATTAGGTACAGCAGTAGAAGCAAGCTAGTTGCCTCTTGAGAGTTTCTTTCAGGGCACAATATTGTTCTGTAGTTGTAAAYGTAACTAAAATATCAAAAGAAAGTTCTCAGAAGCTTTCCACTCTTTTTCTTCCAGATCCTAATGAAGTAGTTAATTTCTCCTCTGCTTTTTCCTGCCATTTAAGTTCTAGTGCTTTATAGTGATCCTATGTATGTTTCCAGGCCTTGCTAATTGAACAGGCTGCACTTTCTGACATCACCACACACTTCTAACTAGTTGCCAGCCTTTGCTCGTATCAGAAATATGAAGCTAAATTCTTTCTTGGTGCTCAGATATCTGTTTGGCAGTCCTCAGCCCACCACATTCAAGTATCTCATGATGATTGTCAGCATTTTACAATTAGGGATCCAAAGCACAGGCTAGAACAAATGATTTTCATAATATAATAGAGGAAATTTGACACAAAGCAGACTGATCCAAAATCTCCTTAGGGCATGCACATACGAGCAAACAGCCAAAAGAACATAAGCTTGCTGCATATTAGTGGGTTCAAGTGCATGCTGTCCTCTTGCAGTAAATGTAAGAGGGTCCAATGAGAGAGGGTCCAGCACAAGCTCATGTATCTTATATGTGTGCCTGTACCTTCAGTCTATGGCTGGTATTCTTATATTTAAGCTGTTTTACGATGGTATTTATTGTATTACAGACTTGCATCTGATTAAAGCCTATTTGTGCAAAGTAACTTATTCAAGTCAAACACAAGTATAATCCATCATTTTAGTATTTGTTCACGTAACAAAATTAGTGTTACAAAAAAACCCCAGATGAATCCAGCATCCCATTATACTTTTTCTGGCACCAACAGAAAATATTTTTCTGGGAATCTGTCTCCAAATTATAAATATATTAATGATAAAACAACACCCATGACTACTTCTTAGGTGAAGACCTGAGCTTGCTCTGTCTGAATCTGCAATTGTCAAGTAGTGTATTTTAGCCTTTTAAGCTGCTGAAGCTCAGAATTTATGATGCCACTGGAGAGTGTCTGTTTTTATCTGCTTAACTTTTACAGTGTCAGTGAAAGAAAAATACAGTGTTTCAAGTAATGTTTTCTTTCCATAAGCAGTATAAATGCATATGAAGGAATATATAACTTTTCTTTGTGGAGTACTTTTTATCAGAAGCTTTTAAAGCGTGTTCCAAACTCACAGTGATGGTGCTGCAGATGATATATACTACTTTCAGTGACTACACAAATAAAAAGAAGTTTTGAGTCATTCAGAAATCAAAATTTTGAGTTCATTTTTAGGAATAAGTAATTTGATTTTAGACAAGTTGAAGGCTTTTGTTTGGGCTAAATAAATAATCCAATTTTCTTTCTTTTATTTTAATTTAAAAGCAAAGAGAATACCTTCACAAAGGAATCTAGCTGTGACTGATTTGCAGTCAGAATAGATGAAGAGAGCTTGCTTCATACCTCTTTACTATATCTTAGAGAGCCCTGATTTTCTGGAAAAAGTGAACATGATCAGTCTGAAAATCAGATGAGAACACATAGCTATTCTGACCTAAAGAAAAGAAAAAAAGGAGGAGGGAGAAGAAAAGGAAAAGGAAAAAAGTATTACCAAAACATTTCAGTGTGTATTCATCAAAATAGACAAAGATACAAGGGCAGCAATTAGTGTGCAAAAGTCATAGTCCAATAAACAGCATCTGTGATGAGACTCTCAAAGTCCTTGCTGCTGCTGTGCAGGTTGGTGAGTGCACCTCTCCTAAGGGCCCGCTGCTGTATAGGGTGGGGGCTCTGGAATTCTTGAGGGCTGCCTTTAGTAGTAAAGACAAGTAACTCTGCCTTCTCTGCTTCAGTCTTCACTGCTAAAGGCAGCCCTCAAGAATCCTAGAGCCTGGAGATGAGAGAGAGAGTCTGGAGAACAGAAGACTTTCAATTGGTCAAGGAGGATCAGGTTAAAGATCATTTAGACAAACTTGACATCCATCGGCGCTGATGGGATGCACCCACAAGTACTGAGGGAGCTGGCAGATGTTATTGCTAGGCCACTCTCCATCATCTTTGAAAGATCCTCAAGAACTGGAGTCCTCAGTGCCTGAGGCCTGGAAGAAAGCCAGTGTCACTCCAGTCTTCAAAAAGGACAAGAAGGAGGACCCAGGCAACCACAGGCCAGTCAGCCTCACCTCCATCCCCAGAAAGCTGATGGAACAGCTCCTCCTGGGTGTCAYCTCCAGACATATGGAGGAAAAGAAGGTGATCGGGAGTAGCCAGCATGRGTTCACCAAGGGGAAATCATGCTTGACAAATCTGATAGCCTTCTATGATGGAATGTCCAGTCATTCCATGAGTGGCTGGGCAGATGAGGGGAGAGCAGTGGGCATTGTGTTCTTTGACTTCAGCAAGGCTTTTGACACTTCCATAATGTCCTTCGAGAAAAGCACAGGAAGTGTGGGTTAGACGAGTGGACTGTGAGGTTGATGGAGAACTGGCTGAATGGCAGAGCTCAGAGGATTGTGCTCAGTGGTGCAGAGTCTAGGTGGAGGCCTGTAGCTAGCAGTGTCCCCCAGGGCTCAGTACTGGGTCCCATCCTGTTCAAGTTTTTCATYAGTGACCTGGATGAAGGGACTGTCCCTCCTTGATGATTCCAAGCTGGGAGGAGTGGCTGGTACACCAGAGGGCTGTGCTGCCATTCAGAGAGACCTGGACAGGTTAGAGAGCTGGGCAGAGAAAAATCTCATGAAGTTTAACAAGAGCAAGTGTAGAGTAATTCCCCCTGCACCTAGGGAGGAATAACTCCATGCACCAGTACAGGCTGGGGGCTGACCTGCTGGAGAGCAGCTCTGCAGAGAAGGACCTGGGAGTTTTGGTGGACAACAAGTTGACCGTGAGCCATCAATGTGCCCTTGTGGTCAAGAAGGCCAATGGTCTCCTTGGGTGCATTAGGAAGAGTGTTGCCAGCAGGTTTAGGGAGGCAGTCCTCCTCCTCTACTCAGCCCTGGTGAGGCCACACCTGGCACACTGCATCCAGTTCTGGGCTCCCCAGTAGAAGAGAGACATGGAACTACTTGAGAGAGTCTGACGTAGGGCTATGAAGATTATCAGAGGAGTGGAGCATCCCTCTTACAAGAAACAGCTACAAGAGCTGGGCCTATTTAGCCTGGAGAAGAGAAGACTGAGAGGGAATCTTATCAATATGCGTAAGTATCAGAAAGAGGGTGTCAAGGGGATGAGGCCAGACTCTTTTCAGTGATGCCATGCAACAGGACAAGAGGCAACAGGCACAAACTGAAGCACAGGAATTTCCACCTGAGACTGAGGAGGAATTTCTTTACTGTGAGAGTGACAGAGCACTGGARCAGGTTGCTCGTGAATGTTGTGGAATCTCCTTCTCCGGAGATATTCAAAACCTGCTGTGATGCAATCCTGTCTAACATGCTGTAGGTAACCCTGCTTGAGCAGAGAGGTTGGACTAGATGATCTCCAGAGGTCCCTTCCAAACTCAGCCATTCTGTGATTCTGTGAAGGAAAGTTATTAGGACTAAAGGGCTATGAAAGGAGCTGGAGGTTACTGGGAATTGAAAAGAAGGTGAGATTTGATTTATCCTTTAACAGCTACCTTCTCAACCTATCTAGCATTGAAAAGCAGACTGCACACTAACAAACTCCTTGGGTATTTCAATTATTGAGCAGCAAGTTCTTGCATTTATATCAGCCCTTATTACAGTGTATGCCAGGCACTGATCTTTGAAATACTCATTTTGGATCTGGCTTTTTCATTACATTTTGTGACGGCATCTTTTTTTTCAATGCACTTTTGTCAATTCTTAGACCAAAGAAATGCTTTAGGAAAAATCTCATCCAGGCTGTGTAGAGGGTTCTGGACACAGGGCTCTCTACTGAGCTCTTATTTCACCCCTACCTAGGGAATGTTTTTACAGAGACTTGGCTACTGAAAGAAAGAAGAAAAACTAAACAGAAACAACTAAAAAGGAACGACAGCAAAACAAAACTCTGCTATGAGGCTGCCTCAGTGAAGAGATTGTGAGTCATAAATGCTCAGGGGAGGGATGGGATAAGAGGCAGGGAGCAAGGGAGAGAAAGGCATCTGAAATGTTGATATATGAAATACTGGGGCAGGAATTGATCACTGCTCGGGACAGGCTGAAATCCAATTTAAAGCATCTCATTAACTGAGGGGAAGACTACTCAGCTAAGCTTAAAAAGAATCAAATCACACATCATCAAAAAGTGAAAGGAGCTCTCTGCACAGATGATGATAATCATGTTATATAGTTGGAAATATAGTATCAGAAAAGGAAGCTGCCCTATCCGTGAATGTGCCSTAAATAATATTACCTGCAGGCTTAAGTAATTCCATGTTTTTTGGGGGGCTGTTTTTGTTGTATTTTCCATTATTTCATCTTTCTCTTCCTATTTCCTCATATGCATTAGCAGAAGGCAATTTGAGTTTCAGGTGAAAACTGAGCCCCATTTGCAGAAGCCAGTTCTTTTCTCTGCCTGCAGCATTCAGAACATTCCAGAGATAATTCTCCCTCTCATCTTTTTTTCTTTTCTTAAGTCTCATAACATAGATGAAGTATTTAAGAATTACCACAGTCCTTAAGATGAAATGTAAGGGGGAGCATGGTTTGAAGATTCCTCTCACACTTAAACAATTTCCTTTGCCTCACTGTAGAGACAGAAATTGGTATGGTGAACCTTAAACATTCAAAAATTTGGCTTCAAATTAATGAATTCTTAAAAAAAAAACAAGAAAGAAATAAAGATGTGTGTGTGTGTGTATAAGAAAGGGAATCTAGAAATACTCTTTGGAGGAGTCATTCTGGRTTGGTCAGTTCAGATCACTGAAAGTGGCTTGCTATGGTCAATCAATTTCGGATAGAAATTCTTTTGATATTATAGTTTTGATTTTTAAAAGCAGGATTTATCAGAGCACTGCATTCAGAGATGCCAGAGATGACCACTTATTACTCAGCCTCCTAAACAGCTATGTCCTTTTTCTCTTTCTGATTCACAGGGACCCTTGTGAGAAACAGTTATGATTTTGCAAATTCCTGGGCTTTGCACAGTGAAAATAAGCGATGCAAGAGAGTGCAGACTCCAAGCAACTCGTGCAACATTTCATCTGACATTGCAGAGAAGGTCGGTGCCCCACGAGAGGATTCTGACTTCAGTCCTCCTCCACCTGGAGTCAGTTTGCTTGCCTTTGTGCAGAGTAACAGAAATGCTTCCTTAAATTTCTGTCAGTACCTGAAGCGCTTCTTCCTCAGTGAGGAGTTAGGATGCAAGACGACGAAGATATCCATTGCAGGATCCTGAGGTGTAACTTGGTCTGCGAGAGCTATACTATGCACCGCTTTCACAACTGTGCTGAAAAGAAGTGCTGCTAACTTAGAGAACCAACACATGACCTTGTTTAGCCTGGCAAGAGCATAACAGCGAGTGTGTCTGGGGCCATATTCAAATAGGTGCTGAGATACAGCAGGGTCAGATGCACATGGGAGGTGGAAGTGACACATCTGCAGCAGATCTGTGCTGTATGTAGGCATACCTAGCTCTGTGATCCAGCCTGGGGCTGGAAACAGAATGAGCATGCAGCTGTTTTTTTTTCCTTTTTTTTCCTCCTTTCTTTTTTTTTTTTTTTTTCYYWTKTTKTTCCTGMCCTGATAACTACACGACCTTTGAACAGATTTGGGCTAGGGCTAGCTCAAGGTTTTCTGCACTAGGCTGCCTGGCGCTGTAGAGATTGAACTTCAGATGTTGCATAGTATGACCAATGTTTTATCTACATGTAGTGTTGTGAAAGAAAGTTTATTCCCCAGGTAGTTAAGGTTCTCTAATACTTTACCCTTTCTGTCAGAATTCTTTTGGAAACCATAGTGCATAATCTTCCTCTCCTCCTTCTCCCCCCTGCCCAAGCAGATAAACAAATGAAAAAAAGAGTTCCATTTGGCGTTAGGTCTGAGTGGTTGCTGAAGAATCTTTCAGTATTTCTTGAGAAAGGTATGTTTAAGTAGTGCCTATAAGATTAGGTGGTTAATTCCTTCTTTGATTCTGCAAACAGAAACTTCAGTTCTGAAGCCTCTCTTGGCATCAGTACAGCAAATAGTATTTGTGAATTTGTAGCAGTTCATGTTCGTTGGAGTCACCAGAGTGAGGAGATGCTTCTGGCAGGCTATTTTTGACAGAGGAGGTGTTCTCTGTAGGTGTTGCAAAGGCTCTGTGCCACCATGTCATTTTCCTTGCCAGGAGAAGGAGGGGGCTCCTCCAGTTACACGTACAAGTAGTAGCTCCAATTTGTTGAAGAAATGCAGAGCTGTTGCATCTCAGCCAAGTCTGTATGTCTTCTGCTGCATCAGTCTTCCTCTTTTCAGTTTCTGTAGGTAAAAACTTATTCCTTGTTCCCATCAGACATGAGGTGGACATGCACAGGTTCTCCTCAGCTCTTGGGGAAAACAGCTTTGAGTATATATTGACTGTACATGGTATTACAGATTGTGATTGCCATAGTAAATTGATCCTTAATCCAGTTAGAGTTTTGATCTGCTCTCAGGTAGTTAGTTTAAATCAGAATGATTCTATGGATACCAGATGTAATTTATACATGAATAACTGAAATCAGAAATTAGTTACAAGTATTTTGCAATACAACTTCCATAGAGAGATAATTTTTGAACAGGGCTCAAATGATTTCTGAGGTATGGTAGTACTTCCTGCAGCATTATCTGCTCTGCAGCTGTTTTTGAACCCTGTATGGTACAGGGAAGCTTTTCCAAGTTGAATTTAGTAGGCAGCCTGTCCGTCTGTGTCAAGTTAGGTGAAGCATCATTTGGAGAATGAAAGCAACATCCTTGTCTAGATGGAAGTCCGGAATTGGGGGCATGGTGCAGCCGAAGGTATTTGGGCTGCCCGACCTTAGGTCCCGCAGATGTGCTACTCACCACCAGCATCCCTCCAGCTCACAGTCAGGTAAGGCATAGATGGGATAACAACAGTTCTGGAAGACTGAGCAGACTCACCGTCTGTGTGAAGAGTTTTACTCTGCCTTTAAGCTAAAGTGGCATGCCTAATCTACTGAGCTAGGTCAGGTGGTAGGCTGCCTACCACTTGGTCCCTGCTGTCTCATGCAAGGTCAGGGGACCTCACAGGGCCCCATGCCCTGCTATAATGCCTGGGAGAGCACAGAGGCTGGCTTAGAGGGGGGGAACCACTGGATCGGTCTCCTCCAGCCATCATTTGCTTGATCAGCTGATGGGGTAAAGCCAAGCCAAGCCATCCCTGCTCGAAGTTGGAGCATGCTGTGTCATGTCTGGTAAGGTTTGGATGACCTATTTCCCCAGACAGGTCAGAGCCAGGTTGGTGATGGTTGTCTGGACTGCCACCATGCCCAAATTTTGAAGGATTGCCACTGGGCCAATGGCTTGAGGGGGGACTGTGAAGCTTTTTTGGAAGCCAGTTGAGTCCCCTCTTTACTGCCGAARATTGAAATGACTCTATGGCAGGGCAGAGGCAACTACTAGTCACCAACATTATACCTGGGATGGCTGTGTACTCGGTTCGCCCATAGGAGCATCCAGCAGGATCACAGGGGGGTGGCACAGCCGATTCAAGCCCAGTTAGCAACTAAGAGAGTCATAGTTTCTTTGAATGTTGGTTTCCCAGTTATCCAGAAAAAGCTAGCTAAGATTTGGATAAGCTTTCAAACTTCTGACTATTTATATATCCACTAACCTTTTGAATGGGAATATTTGTATGAAAAATGTTCTAAAATTCACTCAAACGTGCTCCTAGCACTGTAGCTATGACTTTGCATGGTCTTCAAAACTGAGGAAATTGATAATAATGAAAAGCTGGAGATCTTGGGTGTGTGCTTCTTTCCAGAGTTGAACCTATATGTGCAGATCATCTCTGTCAGGTTCTGGACAGTTAAAAACCTGATTTAAGTAGTGGCACTTGGATCTCTTCAGCTGTACCTGTATGAAACCTGTGACTGGCTGTGATTTGCATGACTGAATCAAAGTGTTTCAACAGGTTCTGTCTGTCTGACTGAATATGTCCTGATGGACAGAACTGCATTTTAAAACTGATTACAACTCTAGAACAGAGCTGATTCTTGTGACTCATTATGGCAGCTGAAATTTGATATATTAAGAAAAGTAGCATTATTTTAGAAAATATTAGCTTTGTGTCTAGGCCAGGGAGTGTCATACAGGATGAAATAGAGGATGAAATACTCTCTGAACAGTAGACTACAACTAATGTGAATTTTATATAGATTATGTTAAACAGTGATGCTTTATTGGACAAATTTTGCTCTCCAGCAAAAAATTAGCTACATGAAATCAGCTTCTCTCTCACATGAGTTTGCAAACTCACAGCATTTAACATTGGCTTAATTTATTCAATGTGCAAGAATAAACACAGTGCTATTAATAGAAGTCCAGCCAAAAGAGTGCCTGCTGAAGAATTTAGAGTTTTTTAATAGCTTGCTTTGTTTGCTTGCTTCAGCTTTAGGAATGTAAATCTCCCCTGTCTTGCAGCAGCCTTTCTCTGTGAGGCAGTCAGCTGTTAGGTAAAGAAAACAATAGCTGTGGTTCAGTAGATTCTTCCTCCCCCATGCTCCCCACTCAGTATAGATCTGGAGTTTTCTTTGCCCTTTCTTCCCTCTCCCCAAAGAACATCCTTAAAGAAATGCTTTCTATTATCTTTGTAAAATGTAGTGAAGGTTGAAAGCCATTTTGGTTTTCTCTAGAATACAAATGATTTCACTGATTTTAACAGACTTGGAGGCAGTGAGCGTAGTGTTCTGGGCAATTCAGGATTTAATTTTGCAAGTCTGATTAAAAACTACGTAGATACGGGCTAAAATAAGATGGAGTTTTTGACAGGGCTGGGGCAAGGAGCTGATGATTTTGTGAGTACAGGAGAACACAAATCCTAACTCTGCCTGTCAGCATAGAGGTCAGCTTCATGTCATTTCTTCCCGAGCAGACCAGTTCTATAGATTCTGCATGACAGCTCTTCAAATCACAGAAAGTGTGGGCAATTTCATATCCTTGTATAAGGAAGAGCTTTTGTCTTTATTAATGCTGCCTTTTATCAACTGAAGGTCTTGAACCTTCTCACATTCTTACCTTACTGTTGCTTTGGGTGTCTCCCTATCCTCCACCTCCAAAGTACATACACACTTATATGTATTTTACTATTGCTCTGCCTGGAGATATGATTTCTTTTTAGATATATGTGTACCACTCCCAGGAGTGGATCCAGTTTGCCATCTAGATGGTGCTGCTGCATGGTGCTACTTGGTCTTGTGATTGTGGAATATGTGTTCCTAGGTGTTGCTTTTATTTTCTAGATTTTATTTTGAATGGAAATGTTGTATAGAGGCCACAGTTCGCTATATTCCTTTTTTTTCTTTCCTATTGGCAAACTATAGCAATAGCATGTTAGATGTGAAAGTGATTGATATTATGAGCTGAAATTACAATTCAACTAATTTCTGCTCTTGTTGAAATTCTGCTCTTGCTGAAGTTGGTAAGAAATAGTGCTGTTGATATCCTATCAAGTACTTCACATATGCAATAAAGAAGCAGCATCTGAAATCAATGGGGAAATGTTCACAACTTTTGTACCATGATTTATAATGGTCACAAGCAGGCCCAGGAAAGGTTTGGGCATATAGTACTATAAACATGATGTAGGGGTGGAAAAGGAAGCCCACAATGTCTAAAATCTCTTTCACACATGCTCCTGAAGCATATAAGTTAGTTGTTGGTTGTCTACTCAAAGGTACAGCCAGTATTTGATGTACTAAGCACTTTTGCTTTGGGTGTTTTTTACTTGGCAAGATCAAGATGAGAAGTTATTGTCATTCTGTCTTTGATGGGGAACTAAAAGAAGATAAATTCTGAAAGGCTGTACACATAATGGCACCAAAGTATATTCTTCCTGAACAATCTGGAGAAATACTTCTGTGTATCTGTATACCACAGGATTTAAATTCAGTGGAAAGAGAGAATCTCTCTGCCTTCTTGATTTTTAAGTTTTATCTCTTTAATGGCAAATGCTAAGGACTAGACAAATGCAGCTTATGCAGCAGCAGAATGCAATGCTGCAGAAATTGGAGGAATGTCTAAAATTCCACCTACAGTTCTGTATGGTGGGAATGGGGAAGAAAAACAATCAGCAAATTTGTGGTCACTGAAAGTTACCAGTGCCAGGACACCACAAACCCATTTAAAGAAGCACTCAAAATAGAACTCATATAGTAATAAAGGAAGTAATTCCAAGACCTTTACCAATCTTTCAAATATTCCAGTCTACTCTGGTAGTTTAATCCTGTAGACAACTGTATTCTAACTACTATTTCAGCCTGAGGCTTTAATTCCTTGMAAATTATTGGATGGCCTTTTCTTTGTGTGGACCAGCTTCCAGGACTGTTACACTGTAAGCAAGAACACTACAGCAGTGGATGAGGCTGCCAGGCTCTGATGCTTTCCATGCACATGTACTGTTTCTTAGTTAAAGAATAAGAATAATTCTTCCCTGGATTATTTTTTTTTTGTCATTTACATGAGTTAAATTGACTTCTAATGTGTTAGATAAGCAAGCAAGAGCAACAGGAACATGCACCAATAAGTGGGGAAAGGGAGAACAGATGCATAGGGAACATTTATGTGAGAGCAAACTGCAGGAGCACACTGTAGTGTAGTTAAATCAGTTCATCTGTTTCCTCAAACTCTAGTCAGTGTTACTCTGAAACTTATTCTGATCCCCGTATTATCCAGAAGAAGAATAATCTAATTAAGATGAAAATGGCCAATCACAAGTTCCTCTCCCTAGCTGTGTATATCTCTGGTACTCCAGACACTGTCTCTGGTTCCTGAACAGTTCTTTGCCTCCCTGCTCTTGGAGATTCATTGACATGTTTCTGTGTGAAACATTTCTTATATGACACTCTTTATTCAACATTAATCAGTATATTAACTTACTTCTGTGGATGTATGGATGTAACGGATAAATGGATGTAGGTTACTGCTATTTCTGAGACAAAACATAATGTTATTTAACACTGGCAACAGTCTGTTTTCAAAAGCTGATTTTTCTCCCTTCTTCCTAAGCCTATAGTAAGCAATATTTTTGATTTTTTTTCTTTTCCCTTGGTGCCACAATTGTCATGCAGGGCATTATAGAAATTTGCCAGCTACTAAGGACATCTTTGATTTTCTCTCGGTGCCACCATCGAGTTGATCCAGAGCCATACATTGATCTCTGTGAAAAAGACATCTGTGCCTGTACCCAGCGCATGGACTGTCACTGCTCAGTGTTCCTCGATTACACAAGAAGCTGTGCTAATGAAGGAGTGATTTTGGAAGGGTGGCCTGAAGAGAGCTCCTGCAGTAAGTTGACACGATTATTCCTAAGATACCTGTCCTAAATAAGGTCATGTCTGACTTGCAGATCTAAATGCTGCAGCTGAGAGCAGCTGGTGCTTTTTTAGGGTGTTGATTCAAGCATGTAAGTTAACATCTGAAGTGCCTGTCACTTGCAYTTATCTGAAGTGCCTTTGCTCACTTCTGCTTTTGGGTCCCCATGGTTCAAATTGTTTGAACCATAAATGAAGAAGATCTTGTGCTGCTACAGTTTCCCACATGGTATACTAAGGGAACCTGAAGTCAGTGAAGACTTATTTAATACACAAAGTTATAAACTAGGATGTTCAGAAACTATTTCACATGTGGTTCAGATGTGTGACTTTATTCAACCTGTACTTGTAAGACCGCATCCTCAAGAAAGGTTCTCTTTGACTTGGTTTGGTAATTGCAAATTTTTCATCCTTTATTGGCTTGAAAATTTGGAATTGATCCAGAGCCATACATTGATCTCTGTGAAAAAGACATCTGTGCCTGTACCCAGCGCATGGACTGTCACTGCTCAGTGTTCCTCGATTACACAAGAAGCTGTGCTAATGAAGGAGTATGGCTCTGGATCAATTTGGAATTTGGCAATTGCCTTTATTGCCAAATTTTGCCTAGGTTAGAGGTCCTGATCACACCTCTGCTAAGATTTTGCAACATAGAAGTACTTAGATTGACTGGAATGGATTACCTTTATATAAAGGAAAGGCCATGTTTGCACCCAAAATGTGGGAGTTCATATACACACATGCTGCCACTGGACAACCACAGTTAATCAGAGAAATACACAAATGAACAACAACAAAAGAGTGCATCTTCTAATATCCTCCTGATTCCTATGTTGTACAAGAGGGACATTTTTCTCACCATGTTTACATGAATTGATTTCGTGAGATGACTTTGATTTGCACTGGTATCACTTGCAAGCCAAGTTTCTTCTCTGATAAAATAACTTTGCTGATGGCCTCCACTGAAGGAAAAAGTGCCTTCAGATTTTAGTTAGGACAGGAAGATATTGCCAATCACCTGTTCAAGAGAATGTACAACAAAGAAGAATTCTATTTCTAGAAGCATTTTGTTTCCTTGACATTGGAGCACAAAGGCACTAAATAAAATCTTGTCTCTTTGCTCATGGTGTAAGACAGAGAACCTGGTTTTGCTGAAATCATCCCTAAACCCAAAACTACAGCCATGAATGAAGTAAACCCCTCTCTTTTCCCATGAGTCTTTGAGCTGATTTTGAATTCCTGACTTTACAAACCAAATATTTTCCAAGGATTAAACAAAAAAAAAAAAAAAAAAAAAAAAAGAGAGCGAGAGAGAGGTACCATCCATTCCGTGCCTACTGGGTGTTTAGCTTTCTATCACTGAGTGTCTAGCACTGGTGTGCTCTCTGAGGAAGTGATGATAATAGTCCCGGAGGCATGAAAGGCTGCTGTGTTGTCATTGTTCTGATGTTAGGCACACTGTGTAAGAGTGAGCCCAAGACTCAGGACGACAGAGGGCAATACTGCTGCCTGTATTACCCGCCCACATCCCTCATTTTTGCTGCAAAGGGCAGACTCTAATCTTCTCTTCCCACTCCATTTCCATGCAGTCCTGTGGGATGTATCCACGCATCAAAATGAAGCAATGGCTATAGTGTATGTTTGCATAACAACCTGGCATAGATAATGACAGCAGTAAATATACTGCAGTATGGAAGTTATCTTGCGCTGCTAATTCTGTGGAAGAAGATGGTATTTCAGAGTCTTAACTATCTCCCAGTTCTCCCTGGAAACATAAAACATAATTGAGATTTCACAAATGAGTTGAGTAACTGTGTATCTCAAAGGTACAGAATATGCTTGTCTATCTGAATCACCAAGGTATTATTCCTGATGTTTGATTGTTCTTAATTTACTTAGATTTGGTTGTTAAGACTTATTCTATTAGAAAAGAGATTAATTTTAAGCTCAAAGCATTTGCTACACAAGCTAACAGATTGTGCTACTGCACCAAACTGAAAATCAAGCATTTCTGATAAAGAAATAATTGATTAGAGAGATGATGACATTTTTCTGGGTCTCTCTGGTTCAGTCCTGTTAATTAAAGGGATTTATTTATTTAAGAGTTATTGAGGAATTTGCATTTCTAATTTCTTGTAATTATTTCAGGGCCAAGATGTCCAGTTGGCATGGAATATAAGGAGTGTGTATCTCCTTGTGCTAAAACCTGCCAGAGCCTGAATATCAATGAAGTGTGTCATGGACAATGTGTTGATGGCTGCAGCTGCCCTGGTAATTTATTTACTGAGTTGTTTACAGGGAAATATTTGGCAGTGGCACTACCTATTTTATTAGAAGAAGGAAAGCTGTGTCTTCCTTTACATTTTTCTGAAATCAGAAACACTTCTCTTTTCTGGGGCCATGCCCAGGAATAGATCAGTTTCTATACTGCCTGTATGTTCCCTCCATGAAAGGGCCATTTCTTAAACCCAGCTAAAAAGTAAATATTTTTGTGAACCATCAGCATGACCTAATACTCTAGGATCATCTTCCTTTCTTGATGAGGCACCAAATACCACTGATATATCTAGATTTCTTCTGAATTGCTTTTCATTGAAAGCATCCAGTTGTTACAGGAAGAAAGAGCAAAGAATATACTGAAGGAGTTTCTTAGGGAAAAACAATATATGTAGAATTCACACTACACTTCCAGAGATCTTCAAGATTTCAAATCAACAATTTTAATTAATATTGATTCATTAATCTCAGAGATTTGATTGGCTTAAAGGTGACAGCTCAGCTGGCACTTTTATTTTTTCACCATCCTCCTCCTCTGTCTGTTGTACATAATGACATGAGCAGAGTTTTATTCCTGGTTGCAATTTTCTGTGTGCTGTTACTGTATTTCATGCACAGTTAACAAGGAAGGACTTTTATGTGAGTTTCATAAAAAGCTGGAAGGATTTGACAGAACAAATAGGGAAATTTTGGATTCAGGTTGAAGATTATACCTTCTCTTAGCTTCCTGACTCTAAGAGTCAAAAGGATCTGTTCAATGAACATGTCTTCTTTTCTTAAATGCATCACACAGTTACTTAAATTGCTGTAAATAGAATTACTATTGCCAGGAAAAATGACAGACATTCTGTTCTCCAGTGCTCTCCAGAGAACCATGCTGCTCTTAAATGCTCAGATCTTGTTTGAAATATATCTCCCTGGAAGGTTTTTCTCAACAGCAAAGATCTTTCCAGACAGTGGTATAGAAAGAATGGGAGAAAAGGAGCTTACCTGTGTCTCAGTGTCAGTGGTGACTGCTGCTGCCAGGGAAAATGGGCCAAAATCTCTGCTGGTGATTGGAAGGAGTCTCCCAGATATGAGGGATGGGCGTTTCTCTTTTTAAAAAGGGGGAATGGCAGCCATCTGTCAACACAGGGATCTGAGAGAAAGAAACCTGTCCCCTATAGTGCAATCTCAAACATGTCTTGTGACTGCTCTGTGCCTTAGACTGACTTTGTAAAATAGAATATTCTATATATAGAATAGGTAATTACAACAACGTTGTATGGAAACTTCAGCAGTCAGATGCAAGTTGGAAATTTAGCCCTTTCACTTCTGGCAGCAGTTACAACCTGAAACCCCAGCCCCCCCACTATAGTTCATTCCTCTCAGACCCTGATTTCTGGTACAGTGCCTTCCTGTTACTTGTTTTACAAAACAAGCAAGACAGCAGCTGAAAGCACGTAACTGAAACCAGTTACATATTTCTTCTGTTGCTTAGACAGCATCTCTTAGACTTCTCTGCTGTCCAGTTTTACACCTTCATTCTCTGCTTTTTTCTTTTTCTTTGAGCAGTGCATTTGCCTTCAGCAAGGATTTCAACACTGTTTCCCATAACATCCTCATAGGTAAGCTCAGGAAGTACAGGTTACAGGAGTGAACAGTGAGGTGAATTGAGAACTGGCTGAAAGGCAGAGCTAACAGGGTTGTGCTCAGTGGTGCAGAGTCTAGGTGAAGGCTTGTAACTAGCAGTGTCCCCCACGGGCCAATACTGGGTCCAGTCTTGTTCAATTTAGTCATCAATGACCTGGATGAAGGGACAGAGTGTTTCCTCAGCAAGTTGGCTGATGATACCAAGCTGGGAGGAGTGGCTGATATGCCAGAAGACTGTGCTGCCATTCAGAGAGACCTGGACAGGTTGGAGAGTTGGGTAGAGAAAAACCTCATGAAGTTTAACAAGAGCAAGTGTAGGGTCCTGCACCTAGGGAGGAATATTCCATGCACCAGTACAGGCTGGGGGCTGACCTGCTGGAGAGCAGCTCTGCAGAGAAGGACCTGGGAGTTTTGGTGGACAACAAGTTGACCRTGAGCCATCAATGTGCCCTTGTGGTCAAGAAGGCCAATGGTCTCCTTGGGTGCATTAGGAAGAGTTGAGGGAGGCAGTCCTCCTCCTCTACTCAGCCCTGGTGAGGCCGCATCTTGAGTACTGCGTCCAGTTCTGGGCTCCCCAGTAGAAGAGAGACATGGAACTACTGGCGAGAATCCAGTGGAGGGCTATGAAGATGATTAGAGAACTGGAGCATCTCTTGTATGAGGAGATGCTACAAGAGCTGGGCCTCTTCAGCCTGGGGAAGAGAAGACTAAAAGGAGATCTCCTCAATATGTACCAATACCTTAAGGGAGCATGTCAAGAGGATGGGGCCAGACTCTTTTCAGTGGTGGCCAGCAGCAGAACAAGAGGCAAAGGGCACAAACTGAACCACAGGAAGTTCCGCCTGAATGTGAGGGGGAATTTCTTCACTGTGAGAGTAACAGAGCACTAGAACAGGTTTCCCAGAGAGATTGTGGAGTCTCCTCTGGAGATATTCAGAACCTGCCCAGATGCAATCCTGTCTAACATGCTGTAGGTAACCATGCTTGAGAAGGAGATGCTGGACTAGATGATCTCCAGATCTCTCAATCATTATGTGTTTCTGTGATTCTTTTTTCTTATGACAGATACAAAAGCTATCTGGAAACCTTTTACTGATGGTCCATGCTGTTAGCTCTGGGATTTATCCTTTGCAGGCTATGCTTTTTCTAGGTGCATACTGCATCCAGTATGTATTTCTCAAACAGTCAGATTTCCAGACTGACTCTGATCAAACTGATTACAGCTCCTCATTTTTGACTCGTGTGTGCTCCAACATGTGTGTTTTGGATACAGAGACTGCCTGAATGAAGAGCTCCCCTGGGACCACCAGAAATGCCCTTTTGTCACACTGGAGGGAGAGGTGGCACTGAAATGAAAGTAGTAACCAGCCCCCAAGAGGCTTTTTGGCAAGCCTCCATCTTCTTAATTGCTGCCTGAGAGTGACTAATTATAGATAATAATGTATATGAAGTTTTTCAGAAGTGTATGAAGAACTAGAAAATCTAATTGTTTTTGTATGTTTATATCCCTGTGTGTGTGCACATATATGTGCTGTGATCTGATCTATCCAGAGGGGAAGCTACTTGATGGTGAACATTGCATTGAAAACTCCGACTGTTCCTGCATTCATTCTGGCAAACGTTATCCTCCTGGCTTCACTATCTCCCAAGACTGCAACTCATGGTAAATTCAGTGTTTCTCCAATGTGGTTGCTGATGCTCTAGGTAAATACTGAACACCAATTTGGTGACTCCGATTTATCTAGATCTCTCCGCATATATATTTTCTTATTTTCACTGGCAAAGGACTCTGGTCTCTGATTGGAAAGGCCAACCCCTTCTGAGAAGTGAGCTGTTCACAAAGAGAAATCAGCTCTGCTTTTAAAATGACATTTGATCTGATAGAACAATGTGAGGGTCATACTCCCTTAAACAGTAGAGAACTACCTGTTTCCTGTGGATAAGACAAACCAGCAGGTTCCCCTGTCTGGTTAGTGTCAGCAGTGGTGTCTTTGTTTTGACTTCCTACATTTATCTAACCTCCTTTAAACCCAGCTCTGAGTTTGTTTCCAAGAGAACTTAGCTCAGGCATGTCCTTGGAACTTCTTGCAAAGCTAATGAATCTTTACAGCTGCATGGCTCATGAATTTTCTTTCACTTATGAATGCCAGTCTGAAGAGGAAGGGTAGCTGTCCAAAGAAAGGAAGGGAAATGAGTAATGTATTCCTGAGCTGGTATGTATAACTGAATATATTCGTGGAAAGAGTTCAGACAAGACTGTACCCAGATGTTTCCAGTTAGACCACAGAAGAGGGGCTCAGTTAAAGCTACTATATGCTGAAGAAAGATAGTCTATGCGTCTTCAGAGTTAACCAGAAGGTGTTCATTACCTGCAGCATGTGTCATGGAGTATGAACCATAGCTGTGAGATTAGCATTTTGTCTTTTTCCCTGGAGCCCTCTGCAGCTTTGAGCTTGGCCGCATTGTACAATTATAGCACTCCTGGGAAATCAGTGCTGCCTAACTGCTTCCTGCTATTCAAGTGTGATCCTGCTATGTAGAACATTGTTCTATTGACTCTGCACTGTACCATCCCAAATAATTTGGCTCCCCACAAATAGTTTTTAAGGGCTCAGATGATTGAAGGAATAACATGAATCTAGAGCCCTTGAAACTTACTGCATTTTGTAAAATTTAGGGTTGACTGGTGTGTGTGGTTTCACACAGATGCTTGAATGACAGAAGTCTCAACCATTATCAGTTCATGTTACTAGTAGCACTTTTAGGACATGGCACTAAATCCACAATCCAAAGACATTAAAACAGATGTCTGTGTCCTTCTAAATTGCCCAAAGATGTCAATGAAGCAAGAGGAACTGAATTCATCAGTGTGCTGTTACCGTGCTAAAGGCTGTCTGCATACTGGTCTGCATTAGCAAAAGGGTACCCAGCAGGTCAAGGGAAGTGATTATTGCCTTCCATGCCAAAGTCATGAGGCTGCACCTGCAGTGCTGTGTCCAGTGTTGGGCCTGCCACTGCAACAGAGAAAGACAAACTGGAGAGAGTCTATTGGAGGACACAGGGGATGATTGGGGAGTGGAGATTATGGCATGAGGAGAAACAAACAAAACTAGATTTGCTTAAGGACTAAAGGGGAACTTTCACTATCTAAAGGCAACTTGTAAAGAAAACAGATCCAGACTTTTCTCAGTGGTGCAGAACAAAAGGACAGCAAGCATTGGACAGAAGCTGCAAGAAGGGAAAATTCATTTAGACTTAAGAAAATTTCTTCCATCCAAGACTGGTACAGCACTGGAGCAGGTAACCAGAAAGGCGCATCATCCCTGGCGATTTCTAAAAGCTAAATGGACAAGGCCTAGAGTGACCTTTTCTAGCTTTGAAGCTTCTCTGCTTTTAGCTGGAAGGTTATATTATGTGGTTTCTAGAGATCTCTTACAACTTTATTTTTTCTATAATCCTGTCATATTAATAGAAGCATTTTGAGAATATTGTATAAAACTCATTCCATATCAGTGGAATGTAGTTGAAAACTGTGGTAAGCACAAAGCTTTGGGAAAAAAGGAGGAAGTTTTTACAACCAGTCCAGCTCATATTACTACACTTCCAAAAGTGGCTGCTGTTGAATGATGATGACAAGGGGAGATGAGGGGAATGGGTAGATTAATAAAATATTATGGGAGATGGAAAGGGTGTTGGGGATTGATCTAAGTTCTATGAAACAGAGGCTCATGTTTCAATTATTCTGTGAAAAAGTTGCAACAGAAGATTTGAATTCACGTTTTCTTCCCTAACTTGTAATGATGTGTTTCCTAGTATTTGTCGACATGGCATCTGGATCTGCAGCAATGGAGCATGCCCAGGTATGGTGACTCCAATATTTTTAGGGGCAAATTTGTCCTTATTCTTATTTGCTTGCTTGAATTGCAAAGGAGCAGGGGTCATATTTCAGGAGCTCTCCTTTATGAGGCAAGCCAGACTTTGTGCTCTGTGGTTTATGTGCCACAGTGAAAGTACCTATTTGGTGAGAAAAATGATTTCTCTTTTTATTACTTGATTTATGAAGATATAGGGGTCTATGTGCTCAGGGGAACAGCTTTCAAGTAGAGGAACACTGCTGGGTTACTTTGAGTATACCCTATATGACTGTCTGAATCTGTGTACTTTTGTTCATGGGACTTCTTGAAACACTTTGAGTAGATTAGATCACTCTTAGTAGCCTGTGGACTAGAGCCCTACATGTCACTTTTCAGACTAAGGAGATGCAGCCCATTGGAGAAGGTGGCCTCCCTGCATTTCATGGAGAGGGGATTCAGGAAGGGTTCACGCTGTCCTTCTTCTTGGTCTGCCTCCCAAACTCACATATACCTATTGCTGCTCTCCCAGTTATGTCCTGCCTGCACAGGGGATGTGAATTTTCCTGCTGCATGTTGGCCAGAAAAGTATCTTCTTCCTTATTTACTTCTAGTAGGTCTGTGATTAGTCACCTGTCACAAGTCCCTGCACTGTCTTCAGCCACAAAAAGGCCTGCTTGACCTGAAGAGGCATTTGGCTCTTCCTGCATTGTACAAAGGAGTCTGCAGGGACAGAACACAGCTCATCATCTTGTTTGTCCTCCCTGCATTTGACACCCAAGAGGACTGAGAAGGAGACTGGGGTTATTGCAGAACAAGAAAGGGGAGAGCAGATAAGTTTTTGAGATGAGATCTCCACAATGTGCAATCTCCAAAAAATTGAGAGAAACACAGTTGTCTAAAAATACATATCAAAAAGTCTGTCTTTCTATTCACAGTAGGCTTGCCTAATCCCTCAGTGATGTATTCTCTCCTGACTGAAAGAGCATTTGCCCCAAAATGTTAGCAGAAAAAAAATGTAGATATGCAAATACTCAAAATAGAAATGAGGTTTTAGGCAGGCAACTGAGAAGCCCTTTGCTTGTAGTGTTTACTAAAGATCTCCTGAAGTGCAGGGAATCTCATGATCTAACAAACAAAGTGAAGCATACATTCCCAGGAGATTCCACATGCCTCTTAGCTAATGTGCAGCAACATGTTGACAAATGAGCATTAGGTCTTTTTCTAACTTCTGTTTTGATCTAGGTTATAAATCTTAGCCTTGCTGTCTTCTGATCTAGGCTTAATTTTGTTATAAATAAATAACGTGTGTACCTTATTGTTATTTTCAACTCTAGCCATTTTTTTTCTTCTTTGTGATTATGAAAATGAAGATAATCCTGATACTGCAATCAGATATCAATATATAGCTTTGTGTAAGAGGGAGTATTGYATTGCTGCCTTTTCTGATTTGGGAATTCTGCAGGATAAGCAGAAATCAAAAGCAAAAGTAGCTTATTTTTTGTGCCTTTAGTTGGTATATTTCAACTAGTCTTGAATAAGAAAGGCTGAAGGTCCTATACATATATTGATATACATGTACCTGCTAATGTACACAAGCTGTACTGAGTCAGTATGGCAGGGTGGCAAAGCCTCCTGAAGTAGCAATTCTTGACTGGAACGGTGCCCAAGTTTACATTGTTAGCTATCCCATTTTCTCTTTATTTGAAGCAATACAAGAGTTTATTTTTATTGTTCATTAAGTATTTTTACAATGTGTATTTCTAAAGTAATCTATCATATCATTTATGTAATTAGACTCATAAATTCATATTTTTTACCAGCCTGTTTGTCAAGAAGGGGTTTGTGTGCATTGTGTGAATAAATTGGCTGGATATARTTTAGGTGATAAGCTGGATGCCCAGATGGAGCTAGTGTTTCAGAAGCCAGTGCAAGAGTCAGTACTAGCAAGAGGCTGTCAAGCTGATATCATAATAACATTAATTATAAAGACTGTGGGTTTCAGGAAATCCCATGGGATGTATTATACTAAACGAAGTAGATAGAGGGATCCATAAGAAGAAACTTTGCTGCAGGTAAGAAGTTTCAATTCCAGGAGCAATGCCAAAGGACTGGGATCTGTCTGGGGAATCGGACCTTATTTCTTCAAGCTGCAAACCTCTTTGGTCAGCTCTTAGTTGCAGAGAACACCCTGGAAATCAAACTGTACAGTATATGGTGGGTTATGACTCACTTCCTTTAAATCTTTTTTTCCCCAAATCTAGTAACTAGTATTAGTCACTAGTAACTAATTAACTAGTAACTAGTTAATTGATTCTGTAGTTAAGTAGAATAAATCTTGTTTTACCTTCAATATAAGTGTTCTCTACTAGCAAGTATGATTTTAGGGTGGACTAGTAAATATCAAGACACAATAYTTTCCAGGGATTGACAACATAGCAAGACTTATCTTAGAATGACCTGCTGCTGTGCAAGGTTGGGAGTCCTCAGGATCTGTGAAGCTTTTCTTCAATACAGGGTAGTTTAAGGCTGTTAACACTGAATGATATGTTGGAGAGGGAAATTTCCATTTGACATGCATTATACAGAACTTGCTTCTGGGGAACTCAAAGACAGTGAAGAGAGAATAAGTCATAGGTTCACTTGCCAACTTGTGACATTAACTTTTCTTCATCCTTTGCAAGTGGCTTGCTAATGTAGGCCCAGCATCTGAATTTTGCTCTGGACAAGGAGGTCTGTGTCCACCTGTAGGACCATGTGTAAGTGTAATACTCTGCTCATGAAAGAACTTCTTTGTAAGCTCTTTGGAGTTGGAGCCTTCCACTGTGTTTGTAGAGACCCTAGCATAATATGAAACTGAATCCCTGTTGTGATATCTGAATACTGCCTTCTTGGAAAGGAAAATAAGCCACATCTTGCAAAAACATATTAACAGGCAAATATATTTAGAAGGCCTCTTTGTAGTAGAAAGGTGGGAAAGTGTCAAGCAGGGTTCCATTTTATTCTATAGGATTTTAGATGTAGCTGTAATAAGTATGTATATATAAATAAATATATATATATATATATATATATATATTAGCTTGTTAATTAAGAGAACAGTTCGGAGTAAAGATCAGCATAAATTCTGCCCTTGGAAGGATTTTTAATGTGATTGTCTTCCAGCTCTTCATCCTAATAAGTTTTTTTTTACCTTAATGTTAGAATAAGACATCAGTATTCAAGGCAGCCCAACCAAGGGATCAACACTTTTTCGGGGCTGTGTTAAAGGAGGCCATTGTTGGAGACAGATTTCAGACACTATTGCCTTGGTAAAGCCATACTGAAATGCTCTAAAAACACCAGTAGAGAGACAAAGACAGGGCTCACAATCTGCCAAAACACAAGTGTGTAACTGACTCAGAATCAGGCTTCTCTGCAAAAGAAGAGGAAAGCAACAGGGAGAGTACAGAAAGTGTTGTTAGAAATTTTGTTTTTTAACTATAAAAATGTCTACATTCTGCAGCCTGCTCCAAGGATGCAGGTRTGTTACGCTGGATTAAGAAAAAGATTTTAAAGTGTAATAAGGCAAGATGTTGGAAGCCCCTATGTAGATGTACAGAAGCAATATATCCCAGCATATAAAGCATAAAGAGGGAAACTTACTTTCTACATAAAAGGTGGGGAGTGCTACTTAAAACTGGTTAGTGCCATCAGCATCTACTTAAGTAGAAATTAAAATACTTTAAGACAAATTATTATTAGATTAAGCACTTTAATTCAATAAACTAATTTACTTAAATTGATATGATTTGTGTATGACCAGGCCTGGGGAAACCTTGAGTAACTGCTGAATTTCCAGGACAACTCAGGTACTTACTACAGAAGCATCAAACTTTCTTCAATGCAGAGAACTAAACTGTCCTCTCGCATCATAATTATTAAAAGTTTACCTGTTTGTAAAATTATACAGGCTTCTCCTGACTGTGATTTATATACAATGTTATCCAGCTTCTGTTGATCCTACTGTTAACACAGAAAATGATTGTAGGAATAGCAAGATAAATATCTTGCCTGTGCTCTCCAGCTTCAAGGGAACATGGGCCTTGTGGACCCTTTCCCCCTCTGTGACTTGATAAGGCAATGTTTTGCTCACAGTTGGCACCGGAATGATTAACTGCTCTGTGCATTTTTCAGGAGAATGCTCTGTCACCGGCCAATCCCATTTCAAAAGCTTTGACAACAAATATTTCACCTTCAGTGGGATTTGTCAGTACTTATTTGCCAAAGATTGTGTGGAAAACTCCTTTTCTGTTATCATCGAGACTGTTCAGGTAACAGCACCCATGTTGTGTTTTTGTGTGTGTATGCACACACATGTACATTTTTGAGAGAGTGGGAAGCGCTATGGGAGTATGGTATGAATTGCAGATGCACACATCAACAAAAGTAATGAAATAATTAGTTTAAATAACATACAGTCTTTCTTCTTGGTTAATAAGGGTTTTGCTTTTTCATGCTGCCCTTTGACTAGCAGCTTCTGCTGCTCACTAGCCGGTCAGGAAGTTCCAGCTTTCTCCACTGCTCTCTGAAGGAAGTGAGAAAGACAGCTGATGGTCAGTGGTGGTTCAAGGGAAGGAGGAAAGGGTGCCAGACCAGCACGGGGAAGGAAGAGAACCGCAGAGGGAGTGTCACAGGGAGGTTAACTCAGTTGTTTACATATCAACTAGCTGTGTGTGGGAATAGGTGAATTAAACTAGAAACCGAAGAGGATACCTAATCAATGAGAGGCAAAGAAAGGAAAGAGTGAATCAGAAGACTTAGAGCAATGTGGAAAATATTTGTTTGCCTTGCAGATGGAGAGAGACGAGGTTCAGGGGAGAAGCAAGAGGGAGGTCACAGGCTCTAGATGAATGGGGTGTGATGATTTTACACACAACCTACGCATGTAGCCTACCTCAGAAAGCTCTGATAAAGCATCTCTGAGGTCACTTGTGTTGTTGAACCTGCATGACTGGGTTTCCATTGAAACTTTTCTTTTGAAACCAGAGAGCGTGTAATCACGGTTCCTCATCTGTATAACCCACAACCTGGAAAATAAACAGGAACAATGGTCTTGGATAGTGCAAACTACATAACTGTTTCCCAGTCTGCCAGGGTTTGGGTCAGGGTGGGTGGCATGCCCTCCCTGTACCTACAGCAGTCAGAAAGAGCTGATGCTGGGTYGCTTGGAGGATCACCATGGGTTCCACTCACACCTGTATAGTGTAATTCCTGCAGAATGCTTTCCAGGACTCAGATGAGAAGCTCTGAATAGTTCTCTGGTGTGCGAGTGACAGGATGATAAAAGAAAGACTGTGAGCATGGTATTTGTAGGGTGCAGAAACTAGCTCCATAAAAGCATCAAGACACTTAACACTTCCTGAATTAAATGCCTAGCTACCTTTTGTGGGCCTGGGGCTAATGTGAAAACTTGATGTTCAAGGCAAATGTTGGCTTCTCTGTAGTGTGCAGATGATCCTGATGCCGTATGCACTCGCTCAGCTTCTGTTCGAATCCAGGATATGGAGAACAGCCTCATTAAAATGAAACATGGAGGAGGAATTTCCCTGAATGGACAAGACATACAGATCCCTTTGCTGCAAGGTGTGTTTGCCTAGGCTAGCTGTGGCCAGTCACTGAAGGAGTCTCCTTTCTCCTTTGAGTTTACTGGCATGCTTTAGCCTAGGTTAATCAAAAAGTGTTTTCAATAGCAAACTCTCATTTGCAGCTTTTGCACTTCCATGCTCTAAAAGTTCTGTCATTTCCTGCTTCTATCTCCAGATGACATCTTAGCTCAGCACCACTAAACTCAGGAGAAGTAACTGATCTGAATTTGTGAGATATTTTTCCCCTCGTTGAATTTAGAAGGTAGCACAGGGCACATTTAGAAGGGCACAAAGGTTGGAAAGTGTGAAGTATGTCTAGTTGATACTCTTTGCTTTGACACACTTGTGTACTCCCTGCTGTGTGACCCCAGCTCTGTTGGCCTGTTTGGAGTGGCACAATAGTCGTAAAGGATGAAACACTGCATCCTGGCTTCACTGAAACTGTGTGGTTGTCTTCAGGTGCCCTTCGTATCCAGCGTACCGTGATGACTTCTGTTCGCCTTACCTATGGAGAAGATTTGCAGATTGACTGGGATGGTCATGGTAAACTCTTAGTGAAGGTACTCTTTCTTTCTATCTTTTTTATTTCTTTCTGTTTTTTTTCCACATTTCTTATCCCACCCAAACACGTACAAAGATTTTCATTGTTTGAATGGAGAAATTACTTTGTATTGCATTTTAGAAATTCCATTCTCTTTTGCTACCCCCAGAGCAATATACAGGTCCATTTGTATTCCAGAAACACAAACATTTTCATCCTACAGTAGCGTAGTAACCTTTCCCCTCCCCAACTTTTTATGCAATGACAGGCGTTATTAGCCATGAATAGTTTTATGTTCTGCACAACTTACACCATCCAAACTGGATTTTTACTTTCATTTGGTTTGACTGTCTTTGTCTGTAGCAAAGTATTTGCATGAGTTAAAATAGTGAAGAATGTGGCTCTAGGGACATAGTTATTCATAATTTCCAGGAAAAATCAGTTAACTCCTACAGGTGATGTTGCATGTTACTTCTACTATGATGAATGTTTAAAGTCAGTCTTGATTGACAATTAAGGTTTCTTGGTGCTACATACAGCAGTAGAGTGTAGGAATATCCAAGCTAGGTTTTAATGAAATGGACTGTAAGGGAAGCAGTCTAGCTGCAACAACACAAAGCTTTACGTGAACAACTTGCTCTGTGCTGCAAGCTACAGAATAAGTTGCAGCACAGAAAAGCCTGTGAGGGAAGGAGAGGGGATTAACTATCGTGGAATATTCCCTGATTGCTGATAAACTAACACACACACCTGACCCTATTTCAGTGGCTGGAATCACTGGAATGTTTAAACACCACTACTGCTGTATTAATCACTATTCACTACGCCCAAAGATACGCTCTGGTTTGCGTAAGACCAAAGTAATGACAGTCCTCTGGGCTGAGTTATGTGGAAGGTCAGATTACATAAATGCAGTGCTCTCCAAAGGTCTTCAGATCTGCAAAGACAGTAAACAGCAAACCTATTTTAACAACCAAGTTGTGATCATCTTCTCCTGCTAAGCCATCTATACCCTATTTGCTTGTACAAGAAGCTGTTTTCTTCAGCTGGTAAGGCCTCAGAGGCTGCTGATGTTGTCTCTGTGGGCGTATTCACTGACTCAAAAGGCATGAGTCCGTCTGCAGTGCTGCGTCTCAGAGTGGTGATCTGCAGGCTGTAGGCGTAAGCAGTATAGAGTGGCATGCTCCCACATGCTGCTGGGCCACTGCAGACTTCATTGCTCATACCATATTTGTGTGGAAGGGTGCGTACTTAGCAATCATGCAGTCTTCTGTTTGAGTCTAATTTGTAATAAGGGCTCTAGAGCTGGATCTTGTGTGGGGCTGCTTCTTCCACTGAGAATATTTCTTCAAGGAAGCCAGTTTCTCTGGAAGTGCTGCTTATAAAGATCAGTGAGTGCTGCTATTTCAGAACCATGGCATGGGACTTGCACTCTTCTTGCCTCGTTTAAATATCTGGTTTAAATATCACACAACGTAAGGGTCCAAGAAAGCTAGTGTGTACAACAACTGAAAAGACAACAGAAAAGAAAAGTCAAGAATAACTTTGGAAAGCATCAGTGTTTTTGTTGATGTTTTGATCTAGCCTGTATCTTTGTGTTCCAAGAGTCCTACAAGTTGTTTTAGGGCTTAGAATAATGCAATTTAGTCCTTTGACATGTCTCAGAATATTTGGCTTTCCTCTGTAACCAAAATATCTTTCTGCCTGGTCAGACACCCATGTAGCATGGCAAATTCTTACTTTTACATTATTATTTTTTTTTGCTCCAGATACTTTTCCCAGAAAAGCAGTGGAAATTCCTCTAATTGTCTGCATTTACTTGGTTCTGTTCTGAATTCCTTCTCTAGCTGGATATCTGAAGCAGCTTTCTTATTGCTTTGGAGAATTTGTTTGGATTTGCAGACCAACTTGTTGCCAAATATTTCTGACAATTGGGGGAAGTGATACACTTCCACTAGCTCGGCCAGTGCTTCTGGTAAAAATTCTTTCTGTGTTTCCCAAGAAGACACGTCTTTCTGTGACTGCTTGATATCTGTGATTGGGTTTGCATGAGTCATTTTGTCTGCAGAGCACATGAAAAAGTCAAGTCTTTGGAATAATGAGGGTATATACGCTTTGAAAATTTCTGATTGAGCCTTTTGACACAGTATTTAATCTCTGACTGTTGTGTTCTTATGTAGGGAAGCTTCGGGTTATTCTTTTAGAGCTTTTTAAAATTTTTAATTAAATAGAACAGCAGTTTTCTTCAAAATGTGATGTTCTAGCTTATTTGTTCCTGTTTCACAGGTTATGCCTGCCAATGTGACTAAGACTAACAATCTAGTAAATGCACACAAAGAGCTATTGTATCATTAAATCACTGAGTCAGCTCCTCAGGACAGGTAGTAACACTTGTGATGTACCAAACCTGGACTTCTAATAGAAGCTGACAGTTCTTCATGGAAGAAAAAGCATTTATGTTTTCCTATTGGACACATTGTTAGATTTTTTTTCCCTGTTTACTTCTCAGTTTAGGGTCCTGTTTCAGATGTCTCTGGAGCTACACTAAGAATAAGGCTAGGTGAAAAGTAAATCTATTATGTGGGTTGTTTGCAATATTTCTTTTAGTGTGTCATAAATTTCCATAGGCAGGAGGAAGATCTAATGTGAAGTAATATAGCTTTAAGGGTAATACTCTTTTCCTTATTTTAATAATAAGGAAATTTCCCTTAATATTAAGGGAAACAACTCCTCCATCATTGCCTCTGTTTTGGGACTCTACAATCTATTTAAATATTCTTTATCTTTTAACATTTTTTAAAAGGTGGCATGGCTTCAGGTGCTCTGTCTTTTCTCAAATTATTACAATTTCAAGGATAATAATTTCACTATATTCAAAAATGCACCCCCAACTGATGCCATATTCATTTACATGAATCAAGGGGGAACACAAGGAAAAAAGTAAACTAGTGTGCTGTTAATAGCACAAAAGTAACCCATTTTTTCCCCAGGCACCTTCAGTTAACCATCTAAAATTATCAGTTCTGTTACTACTACTAATAGCATTTTTATTAGCAGTATAAAAATGTAGTAGAAGGGGACTGTGTTGATAGTGTTGTTTTCCTATCTATTTAATAATTCCTTTGATTTTAGATTGTACATGGTTCATTCTTTAGAAAACCTTACTGTAGAGTGGTGACCTATTCTGAAGGATGACGGGGCTAACATTGTCTGCTTTAGCTGTCCTCAGTGTATACTGAAAGGATGTGTGGACTATGTGGAAATTACAATGGTAACCAAGGGGATGATTTTCTTACTCCTTCTGGCATGGTGGAAGCACTTGTGGAAGATTTTGGAAACTCCTGGAAGCTCAACGCAGGTTGCCAAGACTTGTTGAAACAAGACAGCTACCCCTGCAATCTCAATCCTCGTTTAGGTACTGAACTCTATCCAAAGTTAACATGTGCTGATGTGTAGGAGTGTGTGTAATCTTCAACTTTACATAATTAAAAAAAAAATAAAAGAAGAAAAGAAAAGCAGCCAGTGTTACTCACATTTGTAGCAGGGTCACTATAATCTCTATAAAAGAAAAAATGAAGCACTGATTGAAGCAAGTTATGGAGAATGCAATGTTTTRTGAAAACTGAAAACAAAAAGCACTAATCTGGAATCATGGTGATCTTCTGTTTGAGCCACAGTCAGAACTGGATCATTATAGCCATGGCATAAATATGTATTGCTCAAACTAATCATTGAACTGATAGCAATAATATACATTTGTCCTCTAGGTGGATAAAACACCTATCCTTTTCACCCCTCTATCCTTATATCTTCTTACTTTTTCTGATTGTTTATCTCMCTTTTCTTACTGCATTCCAACATGCAGTGTTCCTCTTCGTTATACTGTTTGACCATCCTGGTTAGACATGGAGAGCAATTTTCAGAACAACTTTCTTTTGTCAGGTGTTGCATCCCTCTGGTTTCCAGAAGGAGGAAGAACACACAAAACTTTGTGGCCATAAACCAGAGCAGGCACTGCTGATTTGTGAGTGCGGTGCAACCAAAAATGCTTAATTTTGCAAATGTAAAAAGCAGCAGAAAGCAGAAGCCTTGTAAGAGGAAGTATGGTGCTGGGAATGGTAGTAAAAGAATAGAAAACTATTTCTGTTTCTTGATTTGTTTTACTAGTGAAACATTATTATTTTAGTAGAGGACAACTTATGAGCAATGATACTATGCGTACTTGATCCCATTTTATTCCTCCAATTACTTTTTACTCAAAAGCAAAAGAAAATGCTTACTATGGCTCTTCTAGTTTGCCTTAGAAGCCAGCAATTGCTTGAGCATACTGTTTGTCTCTTTTTAGCCAAGTTTGCTGAGGATTCTTGCTCCATTCTGATGTCTTCTGTGTTTGAACCCTGTCACCATGAAGTCAGTCCCACTCCCTATGTGAAGAACTGCCGCTTTGATGTTTGCTCTTGTGCTGATGGCAAGGATTGTCTGTGCTCTGCTATCGCTACTTATGCAACAGCATGTGCTCGGAAAAGTGTCCTGATCCAGTGGAGAGAACCTGACTTCTGCCGTAAGTGCACTCCTCCTAAAAACTGCTTATTTTCCTTGCCTCTCTGGACATGCATAGCAATGTCAAGTGATAAGTCAAAAGAGAGATGATTTCTGCAAGGTGCTAAGTATTTCTTATGGAAAAGGTGCATCTTTCCTTCATTCCAGGAAGAATGCAGAGCACCAGTGCTTCACAAAAATGGTTCAACACCAGGGAAGATCAATCATCCAACATAGCTCAGCTGAACTGGTGACTAAAATTCAAGTTTGAGCTACTCATCTGAAAAATTTCTGAGTGTTTCAGAATGGGAACCTCCAAGTGATTTGTAGTAACATACAACATGCATTTTTGGTACCTCCTTCCTCTGAAGCCTGTGCTTCCTAGTTCCTGACCTCTTTAGTGACCTTTTCCTAACTTCAGTGGAAGTTAAGGAAATTGAGTACCTACTCACAAAGACAGGTACTTGGTCAAGTGGTATCACAGAGCACAATCACAGAATTATAAACAAATTTAGATCTGAAGAGACATTTAGCAGTCTTCTGGTACAAGCCCTCAAAGCAGGGCTAATGTAGAGCAGTCTGGCAAGGGACCTATCCAGTCAATTTTTGAGTATCTCTAAGGATGGAGATCTCACAGCCCCTCTGAGCACCAGTCCCAGTGTTTGGAGACCCCTCGAGTATTTTGGTCATCACTCTAGCAGTGCAGAGGTCTGAGGTATATGCCAATTCTCATTTCTTGTACACCATTCAGCTAGGGAGTGAGCATCATTTTGCTGGCCATATCTGAGATCCTTTCCTTTTGCTACTTGTAAGTTCTGGTATGATTTTGAAACTAGTTCAAGAGGAGGGCCTGAACCTTGATCAAGTCTGTGAATGGCTCTACTGAGCTAGATGATAAACAGGAGCTTTAGCTGTGGTGTTTTATATGGACATTTAGCTCCTACGAAAGTCTTGAAGAATCAAGTGTTAATTTCCCCCGAGGATCATTTGCAGAATCCCACTTGTAATACATGGAGGACCCTGGTTCAAAGGCTTGCAATCTGAAAAATGAAACATGGCAAGAGGATAAAACAAATATTCAGATTGCAGATTTGAGGTGTAGAGGTGGGGAAAATAGAAAGAATAGGATGTTTTTGCAGAGATTAGTCCTGTGCAAGATCAGTAGTCAAACTGCTTAGAAGTTGGAACAGAAGAAGCAAGCACCTTTTATTTATTTTTCTTTCTTTGTTAGGTCAATGTGGTAGGAAAAAAATCCAATGCAATGGAATTTTGATGGAATGTGGATACCCTTTTCCCCATACATACTTGTGAAATGGATGTTTTTTTCTATTTTCCTGAGCAACTTTACTATTAAGGAAAGAAGACAATTGAGAATTTTGGGGAAAAGTATGTATTCTTGGCTGCTCTCCAGATCTATTCAATTACTTCTTCTCAAACTGTGGGTAGGGAAGCCATTTATGAACTGAGTCATTGTAGAAACTAGAAGAGAGAGAGGTCACTTGCATTCCATCTGTACCAGTAAAGTCAGTGGCTACAGCTTCTGCAGGCTGGATAGTATTTACTGCTAATGAGAACAAAAACAGTTTATGTTAAACTGCTGCATGGTTTCATAAGATTTTACCTAATTTATGTAAATGTTCAGATAGTGAAACAGTAATGTAATAAAAAACCTTTTAAAAATGTGCAAGTCTGGAGGCTGAAAGAAAGCAGTGATAATGCACTATCATTCTTTCTGTAATTGAGCAAGTCAATTTTCACAATTAATCTTTAACAGTGCAGCCCTGCTTCCTCTTCTCTGTGCATTATGGAGCGCTTTATGCCCCCATAAAGTGACAATTTCCCTGATTGCAGATCCATCAGTCCCCATTAAATAATCCTGATGCCTCAGATATCTCCTGTCACATGAAAGAGAACAATCACTCCTTTAATGGGCCTGAGATGTGAATGCGCAGATTGCATAATTTGCGCTGAAGGCCCAGTGCACTGAACACATGCTCTATTCTGGTGTTGGTCAGAACAGAACAGTTCTACCTGATTCGGAGTGGATCAGTGGCAGGGATACAACCTGTAGCACAGTATTTCTTGTTCTAAACTGCTGTGTGGCAAGCTATCAAACACATTCACCCTCTAAGTCTTTAAAATGTTTTAAATTTTGTTTTGGTCATGTTAAGACCTATGTGCTATGCTTGCAGCCCACTGTGGATAAGCAATAGAGCCAGTCTCTTAAGTGTGTGTGGAAAGAGGAAGAAGGCCATAATGTATGGGCCTATGTCTCTCATGAACTCTTAATTCTCATAAACACATACTCACACATGTATATATATTACACACACACACACACACACACACACTCACACATGTGTATATGTGTGTGGTGTGTGTGTGTGTGTGTGTGTGTGTGTGTGTATGTGTTTGGGGCAAGAGCAAATCAGCCCCTAGGTGTCTAGACTTTTTTTCAGGTTTCAGGGACACTTTGGTCAGTCCCCTATTTGCCTTAAGGTGGTGGTGGGCAGGCTGGTGGTTTACTTCTGTTTACACAGTTTATGTGCAATGATTTGTATGGGGATAAGTGGTGGTAGATCCAGGTGTCTTGTAGCAGAGAGTTGGGAATTAAGGGCAGGATCTGAGCAGCCTTTGGAGATGACTACAGTGTGGAAATGCTTACCACGCTAACCACTGCTGGTGGAGCAGCTCTGTTAAATCTAGTTGTAATGGGATGCATCTTATCCAGCAACTCTGACCTAGGTATGATTGCATTTTTACTTTAAGCTATCCAAGCAGCTGGTCAAAACTTATGTCGCTTTCACTGTGGTTGAAAACTCGTTCAGAAGAAGTTGAACAAACTACCTAACAAATACCAGTTTGCCAATGCTTTCTCTACCTCCTCTCATCCTCAGGACAGGCTGGGCACAGCATCTAGCTATTTCAGTTTTGTACAGAGACTAGATTAACCTCACCTTTTCCTCTCATTTTCCTGGCAATAATGGGATAGGATTTTTTTAGTGACAATATGTTACAAAGTGTACAGACAACAGTCCCCTCCCAGGTCAGCTCTCCTCCATTTTTTACTGTTAAAAACAGATGTCTATGGGAGGTGACAGTGCAGTGAAATGGAACTTGGAATGGTTTTGGGAAGCTGAACTGGAAAACCAGGAAATGTCCTTAAAAACTTAGGAAGTGCATGAGAAGATAAAATGAGTTATAGAGCTTTAGCTAAAACTGGAGTCTGTTGTAAACTTGTACCTGTGAGCAGGGAATGTTACCATGAACTGGAAGTAGGGCAGAATGTTGGACTCATTTGTTTGATCCTTCCTGAATCTTGAAATTGTAATAAATTGGTACATGTCCAAAGGCTGCCAAAGCAGCTCCTTGTTTCCAGTGGTTGCTATACAGCAAATCAGAGGTTTAGCTGTGGCTTCCTCCTGCTTGCACTTGCCTTTAGTAATGAAAGCTTTTAAAATGGTCCTCAGACCTGGACTGTGCCTGTTCAGTATTTGATTTACTGCAAGGATCACATTCATGTAAATTAGAAACACTGTTCTGTGAATGGGTGCCAAAGACCCCTGAAACTAATGTGTGAATTTGTCGTCTGTTTATTACTGAATTAGGCCGTACCTTGGAGGTATCTAGTCTGCCTACAGTGTTGATGAACCTAAAAAAAATTCTAGGATTCTGTTGTGAAAGGAACGTTGAATGTTTTGGGTATTTGCTCCAAACTAGGGAGATTTCAACTCTGTGGGAAACTTCAAGTAACCTATAGCCTCTCTCTGTTGGATCCTCAAGTGAGGGGCTTAAACTCCTGTGTGTGGGACTTCAGGTGCCTAAATAGAAGTTGAGTGGACTATGGTCTATTTGAACCTATCAGATCTACCTCTATTCAAAAATGACAGTAATTATCTATTTCAGAATAATTTATGAAGGTAAACATTAGGAATTTGTCATCATGCAGAACTTATTTTGTTAACCTCCATGTTAGCTGTAGCTGACAGAGCTACAGCTGTAGCCTTGCTGTAGTTTTTCTTTTGCTGCCTCTGCTGCTACAGTTTCTAGGGGTTTGTGCTGGCAGCGATTATCAGATCATTCTGCAGGGATGACAAAAAGAAGGAATTTTGCTATTAACCCTTGATCTTGGTTTTAGCACAATACAAATATTCTAGCTTTCATGTGCAGCTGCTTCCCTCACTCCATTGGACATCCAGCATCCAGGCTCCTCACCTTGCGACCCTGGCGGTTTGCTTTGGAAAGTTGCTACAAACACAATCAATTTGGTAAATCCTGGTTAACAGAGCCCTGTTAAAAGGCTATGATAGTAACTTGTTTCCTCATCTACAAGTGTTGTTATAGATGCCACCTAGTGCTGATGCTGGTATGTGCAGAGCAGCTTCCCTTAAAAAATGCTGCAGAGCTAAGCCGAAGTGTAATAAACAAATAAACCAGAATGGCTCTAAAGCCTGTAATGAGGCTTTAATCTATAAAAATGACTTAATCATCAAAAATTCTTAGTACAAAAGTCTGGTTCCACAATCATTAAGTGACTTTATTATTAGTAGCTATTCCCACAGATTTTCCTGAGAGCTTCTAGAATGTAAAGCTTTAGACTATTGCAGCACCTACTTGGTTTATAAAAGCAGAAACCCAAGTTTTTAATTATTTTGACCACACTGCCCCTGACTGTTGCAAATAAAGGTGAATCTAAGCAAGAGCACTTGTAATGTAAGCAAGAGCACTTGTAAATGGGAGCACTTGTAATGCCCCTACCTTTTAAATCCAAGTGATAACAGAGATTGGACATAGCCTGCATTTTTCACTCTAGACAAAAATTTGTTGTTGGAATTCTAAGGCATTGATTGGAATCTAATACCAGCATTTACTGGCAACTACAACGAGTCAGGTTTTGCTTGTAGGTGCTTGTAGCACCAGGGCTTCACTGGTGCTACAGGTTTAAGGAAAGCCAGGGTAATGCAGCCTTGCTAGGCAACTAAATTGGGTAAATAAATTCTAAATCTGCAGATTTACAGTCTGGTATGGGCAGCTTTTCCTTTAGTTGCCTTTGGATCAAATTCTAGTTTCACTGATGTTCTTATTATTCTGCAGCAATGACTTGTCCTGAAGGCCAGATTTACCGGCAATGTGGAGCACCGTGCAATCAGACCTGCAGGTCTCTCTCCTACCCAGATGAAGACTGTGATGATTTGTGCATGGAGGGCTGCTACTGTCCCACTGGACACTATCTTGATGAGCAGGAAGAGTGCGTACCAAAGTCCCACTGTTCTTGTTACTATGATGGTGAGATCTTCCAGCCAGAGGATGTCTTTTCAGATCATCACACCATGTGGTAAGTGCCAATGTTCATGGCTCATCTCTGCATGCTATAACTCAGAGATTTTGGGAAAGCCTGATTGATTAACTGGTTCAGTTCCTCAGCCTGTTTGCCTCCAGTGAAACTAGTTTAAAATCAGGCAGTGGTTTGCCTCCAACAAATCAAAATATAACTTTTGCTGTTACATTGCTAGCCATATTATTTCAGACGCTATCACAGTCAGAAAACACAGTATGAAGCTCAGTTCCAGGAACAGATCCTGCCACTTTGAAATGGAGTTTAATTACTGAGAATGGCTACTTTGTACGCTTTTAAAATGTCACTTTAATGTACTCTAATGCATTTCTTGAATGTTAAAACCTAATTACCTCTATCAAAGACTCAACTATTAAAAAGCATTTCTAATTTTTAAATTGGGTAGCATACACTGAGGGTAGGAATGCAGTTGCTGGGCAGCTCTTGACAAGACCAGTTTTGGGAACAATGTCTTATTTTCTCTCCATCTACAGAGGTCATGTTACGTGCACTAAAGTGGTCCCTTACTTCTTTCCACACTTGACCTGATGGTTATCTTACTGAGCTTTATGCTTTTGTAGATGTATTGGATTCAGTGGGACAGTGCTAGCATAAGCATGCGCTACCATCCTAGTATATCACTGGAACTGTCTTGGGAGGGTTTGCCTTTAAGTTTGGTAAGTGCAGTGGATGGGGAGCAACAGTTCAACCCAAATGAGAACTATAATTCTGGTATTCTAACTTCTCTGCAGCCATCTCCGAGAACAGCAGCACAAGTGAAAGCTAAATGTCACTTTGTTAAATATAAGCTCTATTTATTTTCCTTAGCTATTGTGAAAATGGCTTCATGCACTGCAGTACAAACAGAGTTCCTGGTGCCTTCCTGACAGATGTATTCACTGATGAAAGGCCATCTGCCAGAAGTTAGTATGCTTAAAAAGATTAATATTTATTTTCTCTCTCTCCCTCTCTCCCTCCTCCCCCTTCATTCTCTTGGTAGGTTAGAGTAGAGATGAGGTATCAGAAATTGCAGAGCTGGTGATGTTGAGTCTGTTTATAACCCTTTTTTATTACAAAATAGAAACACAATGTTTGCGAGGAAAGGTGTGTGACTCACTGTGTTCCCCTCAGGATTACAGGTAGACACTGCAGTCTCTATTTAGTTGTAGAGGTTAAGAGATCTTTTTGCTATTTGAAGATCATATGAGGATCAATAACTTGTCAGCTTAATATCTCCTGCTTCTGACTAGCAGGTTGCAAGTGCTGCTTTTCTCTGAAAGAAGCTTAAGGGTTTGGGATAGGAGAGGCGATCTGAGCCTGGGTCCCTCACAGAGAGTACAGGCCTAGTGGGGATTTGCTCCTCAATGTTCCTACCCTACTGACAGAAATAACCCCAAATGTAGTACTTCCATGGCATGCTGCTAAATATTCAGGGCATTTGGAGAAAAATTTTGGTGTTTTTTTTTTCCCAAAGATTTTGAATCAAAGGGCTACAGTTAGCCTTTTCATCTTCTACCAAGCTATCAGGCATCATTATTGTCGGACTTCTAGTGGAAAACAGTAGTGGTTAGTTTAGGGTGATGGACTGCTTAACATTTCTTGATAAACTGCCAATAACTGTGTCACTGACTGGGCCCTCACTGTCCCACTGGTGAAGCCTTGTGGGTGCAGATCTTACTGACCTCTCATCAAACAGTTGTTTTAATGCTGATAAGACAGAATTCTCCTATGAATAGTATGCTAGGACTTACAGAGCCTAGGAGAGGCATATTGCTGGCATAAATAGAAACAATAACGTAGAGTTGCTTGGAAAATTCTGATCTTCTATCAGAAATCAAAATAGCAAGAGTTTGAAAACCATATAACCAGTTAGGCTGAGTGTTGTTATTAGCAGACAACATTATAGTTATACCTAGTGGTGGAAGTTAGTCTAACTACAATAATATATGATGCCATTGCTTCTCAAAATGTCTGTTTTGTGCTGAAATTGTTCATGTACACTGCCCACAGGCTGGAATGTATTTTATTCTAAAGATTTAGACTAACCCATTGACTGCTTTTTATAGCCTTAATACAACCTGGAATGGAACTGTTTATATTAGTAGAAGGGTATTTACTTTAGTAGAGCTCGTTTTGTTTCTTTATGAAAAATATGCTTTTTATGCAATCCTAGCTGAGGTCACATTGTGGAGAGAGGAGATTCTGTTACTTTTACAATGTCACACATAGTAGTATAGTGCAGTTGCTCCGTTCTATATCCTAAATCATTTTTCTAACGAAAAAGTTGATCCACCCTTTAGAAAAATAACATGCTAATAGAACTTGGGTTCTAATTGCAATTTTTTTGTAAATTTGCATTTAAAGTAAAAAGGAGCTTGACATGCAGAGCACCAATGGAAAGATTTATCTGTCCTGCAAACAACCTGAGAGCTGAAGGCCTGGAGTGTGCCAAGACTTGTCAGAATTACGACTTAGACTGTGTCAGCCATGGATGCATATCTGGATGCCTCTGTCCGAAAGGGATGGTAAGCAAACTTAATTACAACCAACAGAAGCAGATCCTCTTTGTTTCCTTGTCTTTCTTCTTTCCTATCAGCATTCTCGTTGCAGTTCAAAATATGTGGCTGTGGAGAATTCCACAATGACTCTGTCAAATTTTGGCTAGTTTAAAGTGCATATATTAGAATAGGAGTCCTTTCTCTCTATACCTACATAGAAGATGAAGTTTGGCTTGTGGTGACAATTCATAATCAAATAGCAAAAAAACTCCACTTTTTTTTTGACCAATTGTATCTTTCTTTTAAACTCCAGAGTCTTGCTGTACTTCCTCAGTCACAGAGAGACAAAAGTACACCCATACCCCGAATGGGTGGGTACATGCAGGGTTCACTCCACATGTATCCAGCCAAACCCTCCTGTTAATTCCAGTTGTCTCCTGCTGTCCTGCTTCCTCCCTTGTCAGTTCTTCATCTCTGCTGCTGCCTTCCTGTGCCATGTACCAAACTGGAAGCTCCCTGTGGGAAGAAAGGGGGGACATGAAGCTTGCCAAGGTGATGCCAAAGAGTGACCTGAGTTGACAATGGTGTGTTCAGCATGCTTTTTTCACTAGTGGAATGCTTTCTGGCTCCAGGAGTATGTCCTGCCACAATCCTAAAGTGTAGTCACTGACTTTGATAATTTTAAAGAAAACATCTACTAAGCTGGTGACCATCAATTTAGACACATGATAAAAAGCAGACAGAGAAGAACAGAAAGTGGATGAGGGCTACTGGTTTTTGTTTTTTGAGCAATAGGAAAATGATCAGCGTTTATGACTGTTCAAATCTATCTGAATGGGTAAAGAACTGTGCATAGGATTACACCTGCAATGAATTGGATAGTTCCAGACAGTGTGTGAATAGAATAGGGGGAGGATGACATAGCACATTCTTTCTGGAGTTAAGTAAATGGTGCTTTGAGTCCTCTGCCCAGGAAGACTGCTGGAATAAGAAAGTTTGTGATGCTTTATGCAGGAAATTCAGATCAAAATATCTAGCAGATGCTGGAAAAGAGTTGAGTTTACAGCTTTTTTTTTAAATTTGAGATGCAAAATACTCTGCAATTATGAGATTTTATTTGATTTTTGTGGCACTTACCGACTTGCAGGTGCAGTTTTCTGACTCAGAGGGGCATATAGTAAATCAAGAGATTTTCAAATGCTACATCCGGAAAGACTAAAAATGTAAAAGATTTCTTTTATATTTTACTATTTTACACCTGATCAAAGTTCAGACTCAGATTAATATATACTGGACATTTACTGTTAGTTAACAAATGGTTATTATTTCTATTTTGGTAATTATTTCTATGGCTGAGATGTGTGTTTATGTTTGGGCTTCAGCTCAGGTGAATTGACTTCATCCACAGGTTTAAAATCCATCTAAAAAAGCAATGAACTTCTGAAGAATAAGTTTTTATAAAGATGTGTTCTTTTTTCCCTCTTCTGTATGAATACAGCTTTTTCTTCCTCAAAATTAATTTCATTGTCCTACTAGAAACCAAAATAGTAGTTTCTTAACAGTAATTTCTAGCATTGTTATTCATACGTTATTGAACATTGCTACCATATTTTGCTGATAAGTAGACATTTATCTGAATAGATGCTGTTCCATAATAAAATGTCATCAGTAGACAAAAGCTTAGACTTGCAAAGTGCCCTGTAGATCTCCAGTGGAAATATAAAACAGATTTCGGACACGTTCATATCAACATTGAGAAAACTTTCACCACAATTGTTATTTATAAACAACTGTTACTAATTTTCAGATTTCAGTTTTAAATACCTTTGTGAATAAGCTTCACTTTAAATATGCCTTTCTCTGATTCTAATCAGAATTATCTGGACCTCTTTGATCTGTTCAAATGGTCTGAGATTTGGATTCAGTTCCAAGATTTGGTAATAGTACACGACAGGAATATTCACATAAAACAAATTCTGACAACTACTCAATAGAAAAAGACATTTCAACTTCCTAGTAATTAATCTTCAGCTTTCATACAGAATTTTATATCCCTTTTCAGTAGATTTGAACTATTTTTGTAAGGATTTTATGCAACAATTGTCTGAAGAAGAAACCACACTTGTCATTTTGAAATTAGGTATTGCAGTTAATTCTGGAGCTATGTGAGACATGCCACTGTATTCAGCAAGATCGTTTGTAAGATTTTTTATAGAAGAATTGGGTCCAATTCTTAAAACCTAGTAAAATAAGTACCTTTGTCCACTAGATGACAGTATAGTTCAATCTTCCAGGAAATTCAGCCTGTAATTGCTTGTTCGCTTACTTGCTTCCCTTGTGGCAGGGAAGAAAAATTGCAAGACTCTCATTTCTCTAAGCCACAATGGAAAAACCAGTATATAAAGACTAGTGTATTGTAACTATTGCCATTCAAAGATAAGATCAAATTCCATGCTTTTGTTTTGTCAATGCTCTCTGCCATGCATTAAACTCCTGGACTCTGGCTTTGTGGAAGAAGCCAGCTTGCTGTCAAAGAGCAATTTTCCCTTTCCACACTATTACATAATCAATGGTCCAAGTGGTATTGTTTGAGGGAGGCTTTCTCCTGAGTTTTACATTCTGCAACAAGTCTTCGTGCTCACAGTAACAGTTGCCAAAGGTGGAAGGATTCAGAATGGTGACCAAGTTCTCCTTTCCATCTTGCCTCTCTGTGTCACAAAGACTCTCTTGACACATTGAGGAAGAAATCTGTGAAGTCATGAATTTCATGTTTTCCAGATTTGTACCAACAGAACTGAGCAATAAAGGGCCCAGGAAAAGGTATTACTATTAGTTTTACTAGTCAGATACATCAGACTCCCTTGTTGGTATTCTGTAATCCTGTTTAATTTACAAGCACCCGCAGAGGTCAACTACTATTTGTTGGACTGTCTGTGGGAAGTAACAGCTTAGTGAACATTTATGTGCCTAAATGTTTGTGCATATCATCACCCTGGAAATACCTGGCCATTTTACTGAAGATCTTTTTTTTTTTCTCTGGCTGTACAGGAACATAGACAAATTATGAATGTTCATGGATTCATCAGTGAAAGAATGAATCTGTTGCTTCTGTATAATTGTTTCCAATCAGGAAACACAGTCAGAACTATATAGTTTACATAAACAACTCTCCAGTACAATTAGCAAGTATATGTATTAACCTTGCTTGAGCAAGGGCGTTGGACTAGATGATTTCCAGAGGTCCCTTCCAACCTTACCAATTCTATGATTCTGGGTAGCAGTTTACATATACTTAAGTGCAATATTGTCCCTGCATATATAAATACATATTTACAGGTGAGTCTGATGAGTTATCCATCCTAAAAAGAACAATCCATAGCCTAAAGTCTGTACACACTGATTGGCTGCTTAGTTTGAATAACATATCTGAAAAAAAAATAAAAAGAATATAATTAAGGGTCGTTCATGAATAGCATCCTGGAGCTGCTTAAATTTGTAGTCTCAGGTAGCTGCACCAGCAAATGTGGGTTCATTGAACTGGAAAATTTGTAAGGGTAAGAAACTGCCAATTAATATTTTTTTTTAATTTCCTCAATCAGAAATGCAAAAAACTCCTATTTTCTTTCAACTGAAAAATAAGTTTTTTCAGTTCATCTTGACTTAATGTTTTATGTTGGTTTGATTTCTTGAAAGTAAAAATATTCAGTGTGTCCTGAAAAGTAATTCTTTTCTTTCTGACTTTGATCATCTGGAGGGTGGGAAGTTCTCTATACTTGTCACTCTTTTGCAGTGCAGAAAAGATAAATCATAACATATGTGCAGAGGTGTTAGGAAATATATGCTTTCTCAGATTATTTTAGTACACTCCAACTTTTTTCCCATTGGAAAATATTAATAAATATACAAATGGAGTGTTAAGCACCTTCCTGGGGAAAAAAGAGGGCAGAAAAAACAAAAAGCAGAAAACCCCAAATCCATATGTTACAAAACTGGAAAATGGAGATTTTTCAGTTTCCAAAAAAGAAGGAAAATTTTGCTTTAAAATTGAAATGAAACATTCTGTTGTTTTCTGACTGATCAAATAAACTATTTCTAATTTTGAAATGTTAGATAAAATAAAAATGAAATACCTTAACATCTTAATCAGAAAAATTTGGAAGAGGTTTTTCTTCCAAACTTTTTTCACCAAAAGCTTAATAGAATGCTATTTTGGTTTTCCTGCTAGCTCTGTTGTATACTCTTTAGTTTAGGCTTGTCCTGATTTAACAACATGACAGAGTCTTCAAGGAGGTGGGTACCAGCTTTGTGGTACATGGGTCTGCCATGTAAAAAAAAAAAAAAAAAAAAAAAGATAAAACTTCACATAGTAAACTAGAGCTAGTGTGGTTCCAGGCATGATTTTACTGCTAACATTAGAAAGAAAAGTCGCACCTAAAGCCCCATTTTTTGATTGGTCTATCCTAACATGACTTACCTTTGTCTGCACAGAAACTAAGCAATGCGGTTTTCATAAAATATATGTGCTGTTGGGTTCTACTCTTACCCATTTCCTTTACTTCTTAATCTCTTACTGTTTAATAACTTTGACTTTCTGTTGAAGCTCTCAGGCTTATCAGGAGGAATAAAATGAGAATTTGAGCCTCTTTTGACAGTGAGATACTGATCAAAATTGTATTTACTAAGAGAAAGTCAGATACAACCTCAACAAAGCAGAGTTTAGATCAGAAGAATCTTAAGGTTTGACCTCTATAATATTAACCTTTTATAAGATTGTCAAGGCTTAAGAATTAATAGGATATGTTGGACAAAACAAGGAAATGGTGGACATTTTTCTCAGGTCCTTAAACAGCTGGTAGCTTCACCAGCTAGTCAGTCATTTATAATCCCACGAATGGCCTGTTAGGAGCATTTTCATAAGCATGTGAAATGGTGTAAACAGCAGCTATTCCTCTTACTATGCTGTGATTCTTGTGGTTGCCTCTCCATACAGTCACAACCACATTACATCAGGTATTCAGGACTGTTTAGATCTCCTGTATTAAGTGCTATTTATTAATGAAATATGAAACTTCCATAGAAAATCTGTCTGTTTCTGAATAAAGCCATTGACATTGTAGTAGTACATAGTACCTCTCTCAACAGACTTGTAACCTGGCATGGCATGGTGCTTTTAGGTACATCAACTTTTAGATGTCAATTTGACTGGTGGATTTTGTGTTATTACTAACAAAAAGTACAATTATTTTAGTTTTGCAGCAAAAGTAATCTGTGTTTGGGTCAAATTCCAGTTTGGATATTCATGTCCAGGTTTCTAAATATCACCTACCCACTCTGCAATGTTCAGACAAGATAATCTTCTGTCTTTGTCAATGAACTAACAGTTGTTGCATTATAACTTCAATGATGGCTACATGTGTGATTGAAAAAAAATACCAGTTTATTCAATTTATAGAGCTGAGGATAGGCTGTAACTAGCTGTGTGTGGATGTTTGAGGGAGCAAGTAGAAGAAGTACTAATAGTCCTTTTGCTAGCCACAAGCTTAATCACAAGTTTTGTATCCAGAGGCTAGCTCTCAAGTCTATTGTGAACAGTATTGCTGCGCACACTGGAGAAATTCTGAAATGTAGCCATGAGTATGAAGTCATATATTGCTTTTTCCTGTACAGCACCAGGAAGGAAGCAAGAAATTAAGCACCCTTTGAAAAGGCCCACAGATGGTCTCCTCTGGCCTGTTTTCTCCCTGTCCTTTGTGAAAACTAAGTCCGAGGCAGAATCCCAGTTCAGCCACCTAGAAAAGTATTTCTTTTTTTCCATCTTGCTTCTATCAGTGTGAGTTTATTTGGTGTAATATAACTGTCCATAAGCCACAGAGTATGTGGAACTGCATATGGATGAAGGGTTTCTGGGCTGTGAAATTTTTTTATTAGTAATTCCCTGTAGCAGTTCTAGGTCCCTCTAGAAGTTAGAGCTATTCTACTTTATTAACCTGGCATGACATGGATCATTGATTTTATTGGCCTAGTGGTAAAAAAGAAACAATTTGAATGATTTTACTGAAAAAGTTTAAAGTGGGAAAGTAATATTTTGTGATTTTTGAAAGAGAGGATGTGGGAATATTCTCTATTTCAGTATACCATGAATCAAGACCCAAACATACTCTTACCTTTGCAGAGCTACATCCAAGTGAAAAACAGCAGAGCCAGACTTGGTTTTGTTAGACTGTCTAATACTGGGCATCTTCAAAATCAGATAAAAGGAATGGAAAAGAATGAGTAGTCTAAAACATTTTTTAAAGTGGGGGAAATGGCTTATTTTTGTACAAAAATAAACTAAGATTAATAGGATAAAATTGAAAAAGGTAAATTGTAGCTAGAGCATAATGACCTATTTTCCAGTGACAAAATCTACTATAGAATGTAATAATGTTTCAGGTGAGTTTATGCTGCATTCTAGGTAACAACAGTAGACATTTGAAAGAATGTGAGTAATTACACTATTTTCCAAGGCAGGTTGGCAGGATATTGAGCTTTTTTAGGCAACAAGTTCTGTAACAACAAAATCTTCATTTCCATATGGTTTCTTTTGGCTCTACTGCTTCTCATCTTTCTTCAGTATTTGTCTTTCAATTGTTAATCTATTTGATCTCTGCTTCTGGCTTCTCTTCTGCTTGGCAATGCTTCAGTTTGCTGTGGGTGAGAAACACGTGCTGTTCACCTGCTCTCTGTATAACCTATTTTTTCTTCACTGATCCTAGTTTTGGTCAAATTGAACTTTCTCATCAGTAAGTTCTTTTATAATCTAAATTTTCTCATAGATTTTTCCCAGCAACTTAAGCTGATGTTCAGTCCCTGAAATAAGGCTGTGTACTCATAGTTCCATTAGTGTGTACCCATAGTTATATCAATGGCAAAAACTTTTAATGATTCTGCACCTTTCTTACCTCAGATTATCTTTTATCCTTTCATTTATCCATATTTTCTTGTGTTTATTCTCTTGTGCATACCAACAGGCCAATGTGCTGATGAAATGTGTCTTTCATTTAGGTGCGGCATGAAAACAAATGTGTTTCTCCTGAGAGATGCCCATGTTTTCACAATGGAAAAGAATACGCCAAGGGAGAGATAGTGACTAATGACTGTAACACCTGGTGAGCCACTTAACACTGTATTTTTCTCTAGGCAGTTAACGCAATTAGCACAATTCTAAAAAAAAATATAATTGCTTGCTTAATAGATCTCTCTATATAAACTCAGGGATTTAATGTCATAACATGCAAATTACATAGACCATCATCTTCCTCTCACATGTGGCGTAAATACCAGTGMAAAATTTCTCAAAATGTACTTGGTACTTTACGAGTAGGTAGTCCATGTATCTGTGAACAACCTCTGTAGCCACTAACTGGTGGAGTTGCTCTGTGACCTTGCAACCCAAGATAATGGTACAGGAGCTGCTCTGGGGTGGAAGGAGCACAGCTTGCATTTTGGACACCAAACTCTGGTGTCATGCTTCCCCATGTTTGCCTTTTGTGGCCCTTTGGAATAGTTCTTTTCAGCCAGAAGCTTGCATTGGCAGGAGGATTGTGGTCTACCAGCTGTAGTATGACAACAGCTCTCTAGAGCATCAGAGAGGAGTTTCAGCCCCTCAGGCAGAAGAGGGAGTTGAACCTGAATCTGAATTCCTATATCTTAAATGTGTGCTCGGCCCATACATCTCTTCAAAGAAAAGAGGGGAGTTGATGTCCTCCTAGAAAAATAGAGTAAATGCTCCCTGCAAATGCTCTTACCTGCACATCACATTCACTGTTTTGAAAGTGCTTTGCTCTTCATTTTTACTTGTATCAGGAAGGGTACCACCACCTTCAGGGTTTTGAAATAAATGACTGAAGACATAAGTCATCCAATCACTGATGCAGTGATGCAGAAACTATATTCTGTTTGGACTTAGACATTAGGCTCTTTCATAAGCTTTATGCAAGCCATTTCCCTTTGCAGCTCTAGCATCTCTAGGAGCAGTGATTGCAAGCTGCTGTGTATGTCTGAATGGAGTCAGACATACAGAATCAACATCATAAAAAAGCATTTTTTTGGTTTTTGCATGGATCTTTGAGTAACAATGATTTTTAAATGCCATATTTTAAAATTACTAGGACTGCTCCTAACTAGTGTAAGTTAGATTTGAATATCAGGGTTTATGGCCTTACATGGAAATACTGACCTTCCATTGTTTTGTTCATTTTCTTTTTCACTCTATGGCTACTTATTTCATTGTGAATCAAGTATTACAAATAGATTTGGGAAAGATAAGATTCCTCAAGGGAAGATGGAGGAGAAGTTGAGGTTTGATATAGATGCATATACCTGCAGGTACCTGCTTACATTGCATCTGCGTAGAACTGACTCAGCTAAAAAGCAGATACACTAATAACTTTACTGAGGCCATACACTGTTGTCAACTTTGAAAGATTTGTAAGAAGATGTTCTTCACAATTATTATACAGTGTCTTTTTAATGTTAATCATTCTTAAAATTTTAAGTTTTAAAATAGTTATAGCCACGTCATTCTAGTAATTGCCCTTTTGTTTTTGGCAATGCTATTGTAAGTGACATTTCCTCTTATGCATAGAATTTTCTTCGGTATCAAGGTCTAGGAAATCATAGGAATTGTGTTTTTTGTCTTTAGTAAGAAACTTTTCATCTTATTTTAGGTATTTTTATTGAATATGAAGATAAAATTGGAAAGCAGGGTCTTTTCAAAATGGCAGTAGAGCTGTTTGAACTATTTGGGTTTAAAAACCTTCATGACAGTTCTCAGCAAATATCAAGTCAAATGTCATTTAGAAAGTGATATAGGAAATTACTATTGCTTTGAGAATTAATAAGAATTGAGAGACTGCATTTTGGAGGTCAGATCTTCCTTTTCTATTGTTTTCAGTTTTTGTGCTGCTGTTGAAGGAGTTCTCATTCTCACTTGTTCTTAGCCAGATGTGAACACCTGCAAGCACAATGTATGAGCCAGAGGTGTCAGATTTGGCATTTACATTCAGCTTGACATATGTGAGACCCTAATTCATGAACAGCAGAATGTCTCCAACTCTAAGTTAGTGGCAAAACTTTTGTTATGCTATATATAGAGAATTCATTGCAGAGTTCAGTGAAAATTTTGGAACATTTATGAAGCAATACACAGCAGAAATTTGTTAAATGAAATGCTTTATAATCTGTCCATGCACACATACACAAAATCTTGGTCTTGTTATTAACAGAGTTTCAATAGCAAATACTGCACTAGGTTTCATGTTACTGAAATGTCATTCTTCGAACAAAATGTATTGCACAATATTTATTATGCTCTGAAGTGTTACCAAAACTAAATGATGATTACTTCTGGGACAGTAAAGAACTCAGTTCAGTACCCACTTTTGCTATGGGTTAACAACATTATCTTGGGAAAATACTTCAAGTTCTTTGTCCCTGCATTTTCACATCTGTAAAGTAGGGGTAGAATCTCCTTTCCCTGCCCTTATAGAGGAGTATGTCTTCATTAGAAAATCCTGGAGCAGTGATGTTATCCAACTGCACTCATATAGCACTTAGCTGAATGTTGTGCTGACCTCAAGCAAGCTATTACTTATTATCAATATAGTAGGTTGTTATATTAGAAGCTATTCTAGCACAAAAAATAAACAACAGACAAAAGAATGAGGAGAATTTCTGCTTCATTGTCCTTTTTTAAAATTTTGTTTGCTCAGTCTCTTGCTAGTTAACAAATCATTTTATTTCACTGATGGATGCCAAAAAAAAAAAAAAAAAAAAAAAGATTCTCTTTAACATCTCCAGCTTTTGCAGCAAGGATTGTAGGTCTCGTGGTAATCTGTTTCAAAGAACAAGAGGCCTAGGTGACTGGTTCAAAGTTTCTTCTAATCTTTGTTCCACAATTTCCTTTAATTTAACATGAGGATAATGGTATTTATCTCCTTGACACTTGTAACTGTACCATATACTATTAGGTTATTATATATTGCAGCAACGAAAAGATACAGGTGTTGATGGAAATTTTTAGAAAATTAATAATGTTTTTGTCATTGCATATGGCTATTTTGGTGTCATAATAAGGGCTAAGAGCTATGATATTTCTTCTTCTGTCTCTTACACTTGTATAATTACACTGATTTCAATAGGATTACACCAGTATAAGAGAATTAGCTTTTTCTGCATTTGAATATCCACTAGGAAGTAGGTCACCATGTATATAAAGGCAAAGCAAGTGCAAAAGAAGGAATAAAGCAAAAAAAACCCAAGCTGTTGCTTTCAACATCACTGTTTTTGTATGTCAGTGCAGTTGAACCACTACAGCAGCTGGAATATAATATCAAAGCCCTAAACCAATTCTGAGGCTGATTTCTCCTGAAAAATCAAGGTAGCACCTAACTTTACTTTGCATGTCAGGTAGGCTTATGTCACCGCTACTGTCATGAAAGTTGAGAGATTTAGCTTGGAATCATATTCTTATGTATCCAAATGTGAATTCCCCTGTAGGGTGTAGGCTCTAGTCTGACTACTACCGTAGAGCTGCCAGGGCAATATCTCATAGCTTAGGGCATTTCCTGCGTGGTGGATGTACATGGGAACCTATGTGGAAAAAAGAAATGCATCTATCCATATATGTATTTTTATCAGATTATGAAGTAAGGTCTCCAATTGCTAGGTCAGGTAAACTATCATTAAGAATGAAATTCATTTGGAAAAGGGTAGTATTGCACTTAAGTATGTAATCTGAATGAAAGCCATTGGGCAGACTGAATTACAGTCCTGGTTACTTGGTCCCAAAGTTGGTTGCTAGAGTAAATAGAGTAAACATGTCCTCTGGCATCAGTTAGATATTATATCTACTACTATTTTGGCTTCCTGTGAGGAAAGAGGGACAGTACTGCAAATAAAAACAGGGTCAGTAATATTGTGCTTCATATTTAACCTATAATGGTCCTTAGAGGGTAATAAAAGTGTTTTGTAAAAGCGTATTCTGAGCAGAGCAGGATATCCACAGTAAAATACTAATACTGTTATGAAATATTCCAGCAGGCTCTCTCTAGGCCTTTTTTTTTTCTTTCTTTTTTTTTTTTTTTGTAATAAGGACGTTCAAAAAGCATGTTTATTCCTGTGTGTAGCCTGTAAGAGAGAGGGAAACATATTTCTACCCTCTTAATGCATTATTTTGATTTATGCATCCAATACTATTTTGATTTATGCATCCGATGGTAATGCATGTTAATTTATGTTAATGAGTGAGGCTATCACCTGGTCTATGGTAGTGTAATGTAGTTAGGGAAATCTGTTGGGGAAGTAGTCTAGCAGCCCACATGTGGAGCGTTGTAAGAATGCAGTTTCAAGCCTAAATGTGGAAAACATGTTCTGGGGACATGTCTGAGGATGGATAGCAGCACAGAAAACTGCAGATTGCTCATAGACCTGTAGCAAACAGCTGAGTTTAAAATGTGCAGGGGAACAGTGCTCCTATTTCCCTTCCTGTATGTTACTTCCTGTTTTAGGCCTAGGGAAAAGGGGAGAACAAGGGTCAAATCAAATTTCACCTAGGGAATTAGATGATTTGACTGCTGGACCAGCATTTTTTTTCTATTATTTGACATGTGAATGTGTATCTGGAAATACATGCACTGTCAACTGGTAGATTGCCACAAGCCAATAAAATAAAATAAAATAAAATAAAAAACCCATTACCCAATCCAGAAACAATAAGCAAACTCCAAAACAATTTGCATCAAGAATTATCCTTTTTGCTTCCTGCTTGGAATACTTAGAATGTTTTTAGAATGTTTTTTCTTTCTTTATCTTTTTTATTATTGTTGTTTTAAAATGTGCTAAAAGGGTGTACTAGGCAAATTGTTGTTGGGGTATATTTAACTCTTAATGCCAGACTTACTCTTAAGCAAATCAAAACAAAAAAATTAGAGACATAGTTACTTTTCATTTGAAATACACAATACAGAATAAAATCTTGTTCCATCATAACCGTGCCTAGATGTTGTTAAGCTCCTCTTATTTATTATCATTTTTAACGAATACTCTACAGTTATGTTTTTGCTATCAAATTTTCCATTTCCTGCAGGCAGCTTGTGTTCTAGAAATGAGTTAGTTTTGATATTGTTACTTTCATTAAAAATAGCAGATAAAGGCAGAGAAAGTCATTCTGTTTGTACAGGCTTGTAGTATGTATTTCTTATTGTGTATGGATCATGGACAACTCACCTAGTACTAGTTTTAAAGAAAGGTGATAGCAATGAAAATCAAACTGAAATATCAGCCTTTGGCATTTAAAATCAAACCTTCTTTCAGCTAGGAATTTGCATCATTAAATAAATCCATGCCCATTTTTCTCACAGAGTTTAATTACTGCCACAATTTGTTAAGGAAATTTGTCTCTCTCTGGTTTTCTATTTAATCCAGAATACTGAAGTCTCCTTTACATTAGCTCCAGTTATCTTGATTGAGGATATACAGTCAGTCTCAAACTCTTGGACTCAGAATAGAGATGACCCATGTTTCCTAGGCAAGTAGACTAGAAGAGCAAAAGGCCTGTTCTGTCCTTAAGCTGTACAAACCTATGAAGATTAAAAAGCTAGATTTTCCCTAATTATTTACTGGTTTAGATGCCTTTATTTTTTTGAGTGCTTGACTGAAGAACTTGAAAATGTTTCCATTTTCATAAAGTGCTGAACACACAATATACTAATGTACTGAGCCTTTTAAAATACCTTMGTCTGAATACCCCCAAATCCTTGGGTACTACTGAATATGTTATCCATGCATACCAAGTATGAGCAAAAGCTCTGACAAGTTGATGCTGTAGGATACAAATAGTAGCTTATCACTATTCATTCTGTGTCTTTTCGAAAGTCTTCAGATCGTGAGCATGTGGAATCAGAAATTTTTGTTATTTTTTCTTGTTTAAAGCATCTTGCCTTCTCTTGGTATTAGATACATTAGCAATAATAATAACTGTCACTAATTTGTTTTCTTTGTTACAGTGTGTGCCGTGGTCGAAAGTGGGAATGCACCAAAAATACATGTGATGCCACCTGCTCTGTTATTGGTACAGCTCATTATTTGACGTTTGATGGATTGAAATATAAGTTTCCAGGAGACTGTCAGTATGTATTAGTTCAGGTAAGAATGAAAACTGTTGCACAATACCAAGTTATTTTGAAAAAGTATGTTGAATGACTAAGCTGTTTGATAATATATTAAGATGTGTTAAACCAGGAGAGATGTCCAACATTTAGAAGAATCACAGTCAAATGTTCTTAATAACTAAACCATATATATGGTAGAGCAGAGCTTARTAGTGAGTTAAAAGATATCTAGAGAAATATAAAGATTGCATCATGTTCTAGAGAGGTGTATCTAGCTGACAGCTGTAAATGAGTGTGGCATAGTATAGAGAGAAGCTGTATGAATCTCATATCTGACAATGAATTTTAGCTACACTAAGTCAACCTTTATTGGCTCTGCATTAACATCTGTGATCATTTATCCATCTAGTGATGGCTCACAAAATGAATGGTGGAGACCCAGGAGGTTATACTACCAGCTCTTTCCTTCAACCTGGGTGAGGCAAGAAGCGTTCAGTGAACCTGTTCTGCAGGCTTCTGGGGCACGGACTCTGTTCATTTTTGCAGAATTACAGTCCTGCTTCATGCACCAGCCTGCTTGGAGTGCATTGACAATATCTATTTTTTCTATAGCAAAGAGTAGGGGGAAATAAAGACATAGTACACTAATATCAGCTTGTCATTGGTGGGAGCCACTAGAAATTAAGGAAGTTAAGTGGGATTTAAAAATACATGTGCAAGAGAAGAAATATTCCTCTGAAAATTTGGTCTAAAACTAGATGGATCCACTGATAATTGATAACAACAGTTTTCTTCAGATACAGAATGCCATGTTTCTTGGATGGGCTACTCGTTTTCGAATATTTTCCCTACAAATCCTTTTCATGTTGCACACTTCTCCTTGCAGTTCTTCTTGGCAGGAATGTGTGATCAACAAGTTTTTGACTGGATCTTTAAAATGATGCCACCCTGATGCCAACTAGGTTACCTTAGAAGACAGACAGTTCTGGCACAGTGGAGAGTTTTCTATAAAGATCTTGTGGCCAATTATAGCAAGCAGTACTACAGAAACACTTAAAAGGAAAGTGAGATGTGTTTTTTATCAAATTACACACACACAGAACTGGAGAGCAATGGAATGTTCTTTCTCTTAGAAGGTGCATACCTAAAATTGGTAAAAGGTGTGATTGCTATGAATCATCATATAAATGTAGTGCTAGCTCTCTATGCATCTCAAAAATATTTGACTTTAAAAAAGCTGAGATGTTAACCTACTTAATTTCTCCTCAAGAAAAAGATTGACATTATTATAATTAGGTACAGATGGAAAAACAAGCACATCAAAGATTTTGCTTGAGATTGTGCAGCAAGTTACTTTCTAAGCTATTTACATTTATATTTTTATTTTATCATCTGAAATGTAGTGTCTTGTTTTTATCATTAAATGAATAAATATTTGTACACTGTGACCATTTTACATCTTTGAAATATCACATCTACCATAACAGCGCTAATTCTTCCCCAGAAGAATACCTGCAAAATATGCATGTGTGTCCTGACACTGACAGCCCCTTAAGGGCTGGGCCACATGAATGTGAATGCTGAGCATAAAGTAAATTAGTATGAGAACAAGTATCTTAGCAGCCCCACAGTGCACAGAGTATTCTTTGAGGATTCCTTTTTTTCTTCACAGATCTGTATGTGTTCTTTCAAATATCCCTATTAACAACGTTTTTGTTTATTTTTGTCTGCTAGGATTTCTGCAAGAATGATTCTGGGACATTCCGGATTCTTGTTTCAAATGAAGGATGCGGCTTTACTGGAGAAAAGTGCACCAAAAGGCTTATCATTCTGTTTGAAAGTGGGGAGATAGAGTTGTTTAATGGAAATGTATGTACTCTTTCTTTCCCTTTTTTTAAGGATTAGGATTTCTGGCTGGTTAGTAACAAGAAGGATGAACTATCTCACACTCTTTGGTTCTTGAAAATTAGAGCATAAAATGAACAGATTAGCAGGATTATAATTAGCCATTTTGCTCCCAGAGGCATAATGCCATTTTGGTATTTCTACTTGATGCCAATAAATTTTTGTCAGAGAAGAGTGCTGCTCAATGCAAACTCATATGAGAAAAGCCCTTTCTCAACATGGAAGGTGTAAGTCTATTTCAAGCAAGGTTAAGTGTAAGAGACATCTACGATATGACTATCCTCTGACTACCAAAACTTCAGACCTAATTTAGCCATCTGAAAGAGTAAGCACACTGAAAAAAGAGAAGTCATGGCTGAACAAATTTGTATTGCAAAAGTGAGTATCAACTGTCCTTTTCCTTGTTAAAAAGTGACAGATGGAAAATCCATATGACTGAATTCTTTTTTTTTTTTTCCCCTTGCCAATCAATAAACACTCGAGAATGGACCAAGATTCATTTTCACCTTCCATCTCACTCCATGCCAGGAAAAGAGCTTTCCAAATGGCAGAGTGAGTTCAGCTCTCYACCTTGGGCATTTTAACAATTAAGACCGTCTGTATGTTCAAACATTACAGACCTCTAGTGGATTATAGTGTCAATTTGCAAAAATGTTCACAGTGAAACATGAAACCAGTCAATATTTGCCTTTTTGAGGGTTAACAGACAAAGCTGAACCAGGTTTTGCATAGCGTGCAAATTGTCTGCAAATTACTGCGTGCCACCAATGCTTGGCAGGAATACATTAAAATGACCATTATTAATAATGTCTTTGTAGTGCATCTTCAGAGCATATGATCATGATGCATGACAACATGTAAAATTCTGGATGTTGAAGGAATGAGCAGAGGACATTTTGATTACCCAAGCAATTCTATATTTCTGTGACTAAAGAATCCCTTTCCTGAAGGAGGGAGAACAGTAGTGCAGGGAACAGCCAGTAGAAATCATTTTTTTCTGAGGGCTTCTTCAGGATCCATATTTTTCTGAAGAGCTATGATTCCATTTGGACACCTAAACAAATGCTAAAAAAGACAAGAGAAGGAGCTTAGGCCTCCAGCAGCTCCGACAGAGAACAACAGAGGGGTTTGATTCCTGAGAGAATATGCTTTTGTAAGTATTAGGCCTGTACTGTAGGACTGTCCTCATGACCTTGATTGAATTTCTAGCTATCTTTTCAGTGAGCATAATATTCGCTGTAATAACTAGGGGAGATTTTCTTAGAAATAACAGGAACCAAAGGAAAKGACTAAGGAAAACCATTCTGAAATGAAAACTGCTGGCAAATGCTCTCCCAGTGATGATCTTCTACATTCTTTTTTCTCAGTACTCCTTAGAAGTAGGAGAATCAAGTGCTTTTTTTTGTTTTGTTTTGTTTTTGACATTAAAATGGTAAAATGACAGTCATGGCTAATATTGAAAAAAAGGAGGTGAAAAAACAGGTTTGATCTTCTGAAACAACTAAATTCTGCCATTTTGCAAGGTCAAAAGGTTATGACTTCATGGTTTGAGTTAAAAGCCTCCAGAAACATAACAATTCTGTATTTTAGGCTAAATTTCCCCTGTTCTGTTTCTTGCCTGAGTTTGGAAAGACAGACTGCTTTAGATACTTAGAAGATAAACAACTATTTTTGCAAAGGATGATTTACTTAACACATTTGGCATAGAAGAAGATGAAAAGGCTTCCAGTTTCTAAAATATACGTCTTTTAATGTGTCCCTGAAGACATTGAAGGCTCTGTTCAGGAGATAATAAAGAAAATGAGCTGTCTTCTCTGGGGATAAATGCTTCTGATAATACTCCAGAGATGAAGAGAATTGAATTAGGGTGGCAAGCTTTTATTGAATTAAGTGACAAAGAGTAGTGGGGTAAGGAAGCACTGTTTTCTCAACTTAGTGAGTGTGTGAATGATTTTCCCTTGCTTTAATCACTGTTTGTACTGATTGAAAGGCTTCACTTACCTCTTCTGCAATTAAGCAGTTTTGAGTTAATGCATTAATGGTGTTTAAAATAACAGCCATTACAGACCTTTTTCTCAAGATATGGTTAATAATCCCATAGGGTTCTCACTGGAAGAGAATTACAGTATGAAAGAAAACATTTTAAATTAATCTCCCAAGTTCTAAGTAGCTGGAGGCTGTGTGAATTTGCAGACAAATGGGAAGAGAAAGAGGCTTAGGAGTAGAAAACTGTCTTGAAAGAACACAGGAGAAGTGAAAATGATGGAAAAATGCAAAGACACTAAAAAGCATCTCTCAAGAGTTTTCCTGTTGGTATAGCTGGTTGAGGAAGAAAATATTTCCTGACTTCAGAATCAGGCTCTGATACTTTAGAGACCAGCATTTACTATGTGATGTGTGTGTTTCTCCCAGTTTGGATTAGACATATACCTAACCTATCTTTTTGCCACTACTACCTCGGGAACACAGAATTATTGCAGTCTCTTAATAATAATAAGAATAATTAAGATAATTATTCAATTGACCATTGACTGAATATTTAACTGGTCAGTTACTTAGTGGTCTGAATCCTCTTTATCAGTCCTGCTTCTGTTTAACAGTCATTTCTTTATGTATCAATGTTAGTAGTGAGTGGATATTGTATCTCAGTAGAACAATGGATAGATATTGTCTCCTTCAAAATTCTGGAAATGTGGTGAGACTGAAATATTGTATTTTTATTCCAATTCACTATATAAAGTGTTATTTTTAAGGCAATAATTTATTCATAGCAACTTTTATGGAGTAGAGGTGAGACTGTACTCAGGCCCTTACACCTACCATATTGACAATCTTGCAAATGCTCTGAAGCATCTGTTTCATGCCAAGGAGCTATCTGTTTTCTAGCAAATGACAGGTTTTAATATAGCCATTAATGAGTACGTATCCTGTTGGGAAAGTGCCCTACAAGAAATAGAACTTAGAGACAGTGTTGCTAGCTTAATGTGTTTTTCTTGTTCAGGTAAACATCAAGGTACCTCCTAAAGATGACAACAATTTAGAAGTCATGAAATCTGGCCGTTATTACATCATCTTACTAGGTAAAAGCATCACTGTAACCTGGAATCTTGCCATGGGAATCTCAGTTATCTTAAAAGGAAATTTCAAAGTAAGTGTGTTCTGCTTTACTTTCTATTCTCGTTGAAGAATACTGCTAAAGAATACAGGCCTCCCTGGGGAGGAGTCAGGGTAGCATTTCCTATGCAGACACACAAAGTGATTTCTAAGGAGCATTAGGAACTAGCTTGAAAATGGAAAGACTTTCTCATAATACTATACTGGCCTTCCTTCTTTCCCTGGTGCTTCCACTGTGAGGGCTAAATTCTGGGTCTTTGGCAGAGTTATGATGGAGAAGAGGAGTGATAAGGTGCCCCAGGGTAAGTGCACCTTTGACCAGTGATTGAGATAATTTCTTCTATACAGAAGAAGAACAGTGTAAGAAGCCCAATTTGCTAACAGTGCTGATAGAACAGTTATTTTCAAGAGGAAGGCAGGATCACAGGTAAACTTATGACTGTTGGATACACAGCAAATAGAGCCAATAATAGAGACCAGTAATACTGATCAGATTCTTCTTCTTGTGGAGTCCTTGGAGACAAGCTGGTCGTACTTTCCCTCTGAGACAGTTAAGCATAATGGGAATAAGAGCTGGAGTTTCTTTATGTGTATTTCAGTAAACTTGGCAAGGGCAGGGATAATTGAGCTTTTAAAGTCTTGTGTCATTAAAGCACTAGGCTAGAAAGACATCTTAATAAAACTCCAAGTCAGTCTACAGATGGAAATTTTGTGTTTTGTTTCTTTCTCCTGCAAGGATCAAGTGTGTGGTCTGTGTGGAAATTTTGATGGAATCCAAAACAATGATTTGACCAGCAGCAATGAACATCTTGAAGTAGATCCAGTTGACTTTGGGAATTCTTGGAAAGTTAATCCATACTGTGCTGATGTCAAAAAGGTGATTGTGAATGAGCTGTGAAAACTGATTAATGTTGGTTATGGTATCACTCAAAAGTAGGCAAAGGGTTTTGAAGAGGATAAAAATATATAGAAACAAACTTGTTTTGCCAAATTTTTTGATAAATCATATTCTGTCCTGAAATCTGATAAAAGATCACTTAACTTATTTAAGACCTCTATGCTGCCTGACTTTAAATGAATATTGGAATAGCCAAACTGTGCGGTACAGTCTATTCATAAAGTTTGCCAGCCCAAATGCTAGAAATCCAGGTATAACTGGAAATCTCATTTTAGAGTTTAATCTAAAAAAGCAGTTGTAATTTCCAGACAGGAGGAGTTCAGATAAAAATTTTGTATTTCTTTATCCAGACTTCTGTATCTCAGATCTTTGTCTGTCCACTTATGAACAATTGAGTATACAGATTAGTTTCTTTCTAAAGTATATTCAGTTATTACTTTCAAAGTGAGGAGGCTTGATCAGAAAAAGCAAGATATAGTAGTGAATCAACAGGGAATGCAAGACCTTACTGCCCTGCTTCTTGCTCTGCCTCTAATTTTGAGAGGATTATCTTCTATCTGAAAATATTATCTAAGAGCTGGTCCCTAATATTAAGTGATTTCACAGGGTACTGATTAAGAGCCATGAACACAATCCAACACACTTCTTTTTGTCTACACAGAGTTTTGAAACGACCAGGTTGAATTTTTGCTGACAAATAGTTATGTCTTAACAGTGTTGTGAAACCAAAAAGTGAGAGGGAACAACTTGAAAAAAATAAGTGCATTATTTTGACAGTTGCGAAACAAAATGTTTTATTCAGATGAAACTGAAACTTTTGGCTTGAAAATTTGCCTATTTTTTCAGACAAAAATAAAAGAAACATTCCCTTAGAAGATCTATATTAACAGAAAATAAAGTGAAGCATTTATTTCTGATCAAATGAAATGTTTTCTGTCAGTTTGATAACTAAGTGCAAGTGTGACAGAGCCACAGTATTTTCCTGCTAAATGTCAAGTTTTTTGGCATGACTTGACTGAAGAAAGGAGAAGTAGCAATAATAAGCAGTGAGATTGCTGGGTAAGACTGAGGACTAGCCATTCCTTGTTTCAGTTTGATAGGCAGTAGGACACAGAATAAACTCTAAAAAATATGTCTATGATAAATTTGTCAATTACTTGTGCTACTTTGTCTTAGTTGTTAGCTAAATTAAATTGGAGAGAACGAGACTACTTGATGACTTAGCCATTTCTGTTCAGCAGTGGCCTTGGGTATTGGCTGCTGAAGACTCCCACAGGCCCTCTGGGGAGTTATGAGTGATCATTTTTCAGAATGGATGTCTGGTACTCTGTGATCTATTGACATCAAAATACCCCTATGTTAAAATTGGTGAATAAAAGGAAGAACTGGAGAAAATGTAGGAGGTGACCTGCTCTATTCTGTGGTCTGTCATTGCAGGATTTGTTCATGTAGTACAGCAAGTTGAAACTTTATTCAAATTTGTCATGAAAAATGTCTAGTGTTTGTGGTTCTCCTATATCAGTCTGAAGGGTCCTGAGGTCCTAAAGACAGGACCTCAGGACTAATGCAATGTATGCTTGTCTCTTACCATATTAAGTCCCACCAGGAACAGGCTTTGGTGTCTCCACTGTGCAATGGCAATGTAGTGAAGCAGGTCATGGTAGAAACTTCATGCAGCATTTTGTCTGGAGGTCTTTTTGAAGAATGTAAAAAACTTGTAAGTATTTTTGTGCATTTCACATCCTTATGTTCTGCATGATCTGTACTGATACTGGTGACAGCTCTGTTGTGTTAATGGCATACAGATGTCAGAGGAGACTGACTAATTGATGGTCTTATCTCTGTCCTGTAGCTGACGCTTCATGGGAAGATGCAGAATACTCCCTAGTGGAAAGCTAGAGAATAACTTGTAATTGAAGAAAATTTTATTCTTAAAACCCAAAGACTAGTACATGAAGTCATGCACCAGGGTTGAGTTTTTTCTTTTTTAAACCTCACAGCTAATATAATGCCATTCTAACTGCATTCTACATTGCAGCTTCAAAGCTGCACAAGACGGTATGCGAACAAAATCCAGAATGCATGGTTACTGTATATGGGGAATATTAGGGTACAGTAAACTATATGGTCCATGAAGACTTTGTGATCTTAGCCTATCTGAGTTCCTGCTAACATCAGCAGAAGAAGTTGCATTGATTCATGTGGCACCTCAACTCTTGGCCAACGGAGCAGGCAAACTGCTTCCAGGTTAAGTAAGTCTAGAGAAAGGAGATGAGGGGAATCGGTGAGTGTGCTATAGCATATATTTCTTTTTTTAGGTGAATCCTGAGCCCTACATAGATATTTGCATGTATGACACCTGTGCTTGTGAATCTATTGGGGACTGTGCTTGCTTCTGTGACACTATAGCGGCCTATGCCCATGTCTGCGCACAAAAGGGTGTCGTTGTTCACTGGAGATCACAAGCCCTGTGCCGTAAGTACCAGACAGATGAGGAAGAATTGGGAATAATCTTGGCTGGAAAGTAAACTGAAAAGGTTTAGGCCCTTAATCAACAAGCCTAGCTCAGCTAGATTGTTCTTACCCAGTTCTGCTCCCACTGATGTCCAATGGAGTTCACTTTAATAGCACTAGGCTAGCAGACGTTTACACTTACTTTTCCATCCCTCAGTAAGGGAATATAGTAGACTGTAGAAAAAAGAAATTCAGAGAAATAAAAAGCTTCTGTACTTCCTTTTTTTTGGGGGGGGGGAATTAAAGTTGAAAGTTTGGTTATTGCAACTTTTTAATCAAAAACAAATATCTCTGGTATACAGCAAGCATTAGATGAAAACAATGTAAGTGGCCTGCCTCTGATGTGGTAAAAAATATAGATATTTCTGTTTAAAGAAAGAAATCTGTCTTTCTCTATGCATATGTGATCCACTCAGTACAAAGCTTAGTGTCATACTTCTAAGAGGCATAGTAAGTTCAGTCTGGTTTGATTATTTGTCTCTGATTCTTTCATGACATAGCACAAAGCTGTGAGGACCTGAATTATCAAGAATTTGATTATCGATGTGAATGGCGATATAATAGCTGTGGACCTGCTTGTCCTTTAACATGCCAGCACCCACAGGCTTTGGAGTGCCCTCTGCAATGTGTGGAAGGATGCCATGTACACTGTCCTGCAGGTAAGTCAACCTTTTGCTTTAAGTGGTTACCTTTTTCTGCCCTGCTCCTGTTACCTGTGGTTATTGTAGAATTTCTATTTCCCTGAAGGTTCCTATTGCAGGAAAAGATGCTTTACAGTCCTGAAATAGTTACAGATTAGTAAGGCTAGAGATTGCAAAAGTTTTAGATATAGCAATTAATTCATTAATAAGCTTTCTGTGTTTTTACTACAATTTCAGCTATGGCTACCAGAATGATCCCAGCTTTTAAGATACTCTTTATAGTTTAAGGCATCTCTCCTGAGTGCTTTCCTGTGCCCTCTGATGTTGCTGTTGTCACTCAGGCAGAAATTTCCTTACCTTTCTTTAGTTACTGTTAGGCAGAAAGTTGATATGAGACCGGGACTAGAATTGGTGAAACAAGCATGGTGCATGCAGGGTATACAGTGGTGTTTAGAGGAGGAGAATGAAACACTGCTAGCAAGAATGAGAGTGAATGGAGATGGGATGACAAGAAAGGAAGACAGGAGAAGGGTTACGAGTTGTTTAACAGTAGTGATTGTTGACTATGTGGCCAAGTAGGGCATGAATTTCTGCTGGACATTTGTAAAACACTCTCCCTTAGAGCAGCTATGGTTGTGAAGGAAAACCGTTGTCCGAATCTGCTTATGGCCACCAGCCTTCTGGTGCTGCTGGGAATGCCTAGCAAGCATCYGCTGCTGGGCTTCAGCTTACAGCTTAACCTTCCCCACTGAGTGTCTCTTAGGAAGGGGAGAGGATATATTAAGGTGAGGAGAAAATAAAGACAGAAGAGGAAAGAGTGAGAGGTGAACAAGATCCAAAAGGAGTAAAAACTCAGAAAAATAAATAGTTCCTAAGTGCAAAGAGGGAAGACATGAAGAGGAAGAAATTAGGTATGTTAAGCCCCAAAACAGCAGTTCTGGGCCCTGATAGCTCTGTCCTACACATTTACAAAAAGGTGAGAGAAAAGCTTTCTCAGATACAACTTTCTAATTATAATTAAATATGGTGCCTCAATATTCAGGTAACAGGTGTTTAAATTGTCCTTCAATATCATCACAGTGAAGAGGAGGTAAGGGGTACTGGAGAAATCAAAAACTAGCTTTTTTATGCCACTGTGCTATTTTGAAACAGGGGAAATACTTGATGAACTATCCCTGACTTGCGTCAGTCCAGAAGACTGTCCTGTGTGTGCAGTTGGAGATGTCAAGATCCCACATGGAAGGAGAATAGTTTTGAACAGAGATGATCCGCAGCACTGTCAGTCTTGGTATGGTAGAGGTGTTAAGCAGAAGTACTCCTTTTGATTAGGATGAAGGGAGATGATGCACATAACCATAAATAAGTTTTTGAACTTTAAATATACCACTGATGTTGAGATTTGGAAACTCTCTTTTGTGTCAACAGCTCTTTTCATGTAATCTGAAACTAAAAATTTTCAATGAAGGCTGGGCTTATTGGATGCCTGTTGAATTTAGGCAACTGAAACCCATAAATTTATTTGAAAAATGACTTTTTCCATGAGTAGGTGGTCCCACTAACTTGAGATGTTTCACTTTTCTGTAAGGTGTGATTCAACATCAGTAAAACCATGAGAATCTTTCCTGTGTTAGTGCTTAAAAATCCTACATGTAGCACAAGATCTGAATGTGCTGTGAGTCTAGAACTTGCTGAGATTATTAGCAGCTGGAAGACTGCATTGTGTCATTGGAAAAATAATTTCCCCAAGTTTTTCACCTGATATCCTGTGGCCTGATCCTGTATGCACGCTTTGCCAAATATGATGAAATTAATGGAAGGGTACACAATGCTGTGTGCCATGCTAAATTAGGGCCTTCATTTGTAATGTGGCAGAGGCTGATTTTCATTCTGTACGCTGCCCAGTGGCATATTGCACAAAGACTTGTAGTATTCAAAAGCTTTCCATTCTCCAGTTGTTCTGCCCTCTGATGGCTACTTTCAGTAGTCATTCAATGCAGTGAATACAAGAGTGCTTTCTATCATGTAATGTGACCTTTTTAATAGCAACTAGACTGTAGAATGGCAGCAACTATTGGTCCAGGTTAACATCTTGGATCCAAACTCCTTGAACTTCACAAAGGCTCTGAATGGATATAAACTTTGAAATCCTGGCCTCTTGCTGGGGCTGGCTTAATTCTGTGTTACTAGCCCACGGCATGAGACTGTTAGGCCGATCAATTAAATATATATTGTTCTGGCAATATACATGATGAGCCTTGAATTTCTTCAAAAGGTCAAAAAAAAGTCTCCATAAATGAGTCGCTGTTCCCTAATTTTTGTAATCCTTAATAGTAATTTATCTTAAATGTTGATACACTGGCCACTGCTCATAAATGATTTACGAATATTATGAAAACTTACCTCACTAGGGAAACATCCCTTCGCAAAGCTGTCACCTAATTTAGATGCCTACACCATCTGTACAAACAATAGGAAATATTTCACAAAAATGAATTTTATAGGAAATATCCAAAGGAAATTGGAAACTAGAAGAATCTCATTCACATTAGGATTAAAACAATAAATCTTATGTTGCTATATATTAATGCCAAAAGTAGCTGTGCATTCTTCAATTAAGAAAATGCTAAAAGCAGCTTGAAAAGAATGAAGCAGTGGGAGAACTTTAACTAGGATGCCTTGTGTAAAGTGAACACTTTTCTGAGAAAATGTCACCTTCTTCCAGCACCAGCTTGTTGAGTGTCTGTATTCAGGGTTTTCTCTATGCCTGCTAGCTGTGAAACCAGCATTTGTTGGTCCTTGCTGTTTCATAGACTTTACTTATTATTTTTCTTGGGCTGTCCAGTGCGACAAGAAAAATATATTGACTGGACCTCCAGCACCCTGTGCATGGGTGCAGTGATATCCTTTGCTCAGATGAGTGAAGAAATCAGGAGCCTTACACGACCAGGAATTAGCAGGGCTGAAGTGTTAAAACCTTGCTAAAGCCAGAGAATAGATATAGCAAGTTTCTGAAAGGTGAAGGGTGAAAGAGGTGAAAAATCTCATGGAGATAGGAAAGAATGAATAGCAGAAAAGGCTGAGATGGAGAAAAAGAGTGGAGCTAAATGGTAAGGGGAAGAGAAAAATATACTAATGAAAATAAACAGAAATGAGGAAGAAAGAGAAATAAAAATAAAGAAAAGGAGAAAACAGCTCCAGACAAGCTATTACATCAATTAATATATCTCATTGTTTAATATGAGAAAAAAAGAGAATAAAAATGAGAAGCAGCAAGGTAAGTAAGAGGAAGATAACAAAGAAGACATAAAAAACAGTGAAAGAACATGTGCCAAAGCTGTATTCAAAATAGGAAAAGTGATGAAAAAGAAAAACAAGAGTACATTTTTAAAGGTAGAAAAAAAGACTTTTTTTTTCACTAGTTAGCAAGTCAGGGTAGACCTAGCCTTCTCATTCAGTCTGCTAATTCATATCAGAGCTAAAAGCACCTTGCTGACATTGGGATTTTACTTTGTGTTAGCTAGCCCCAGTTTGTGGCAAACCATATCTGCCAGCTAAGTTCACTAGTGGCTTATAGGTGACCATACTGCTCAAAATCAGTTGGTGATCATCTCCTGATAATTTCCAAGTACAGATTTTTCACATTACGCAAAAGGCAGCTGGGGAAAAAAAAAACAAAAAACAACAACAACAAAAAAACTTCCTGACAAACACACAATACTTTTTCACATGTCTTCTTCATCAGAACAAGCAAACATAAACAGTTCCTTCTCTGCGTGAATGCTACAGGATTTGGCTCTACAATACCTTATAGAGATATTGTAGAGGGTAAAAGGGGAGGAGGAAAAAACACTATTGTTTGTTATGTTTTAGGTTTGTTTTGTTTCTGAGGTATTTAACCTATTCTGTAGCAACATCTTTTTATTAGATGTGAGTGGTGTGTTATTATGAGCATGGATTTTTACGCTTAAATTTGGTGATTCTTGCAGTCTGTGTGAAGGGAAGAATTTAACCTGTATAGCTTGCGAAACAATGGAAGAACTCTTAATACCAACAACATCTGCTCCAGAGGAGGACATAGAACGGGCACCCAGTGAATACTCATGCAGCAAGATGATGGACTTGGCCTTTCTAATAGATGGCTCTAATAAACTGTCAGAGGAGGACTTTGAACAGCTGAAGACATTCATAACTAGCATGATGAAGGAACTCCACATCTCCCAGAAGAAAATCCGAGTGTCAATTCTGGTGTATAGGGCTGGCCCCACCATCTATCTTGGCCTTAAAGATATCAAAACACAGTCCCAGATGAGAAAAATTGTCCAAAACATAAAGTACACAGGTGATGAAGTAGCATCTGCAGCTGAAGTCCTTAAATATATTGTGTTCCATGTGTTTGGGAAAGCTGAAAGGACCAATGCTGCCAGAATTGCTGTGCTATTTATAGCAAGCAAGTCTCCTGGAAAACTCCGCAGCATCCTCACAGCTTTAAAGAATAAAAAAATCATAGTAATACCTGTAGGCATTGGTCCTCATGTTAACGTAGAGCAAATCAAGTTCATTGAAAAGCAGTCACCAGATAACAGAGCCTTCCTGTTGAACAATGTGTTGGAGCTAATGGATAATAGGGATCTTCTCATTGATTATCTATGTGATCTTGGACCTGAAGAAAGTCCTCAGTTACAAGCAACATCCCCACCACCAATGTCCAATATCACATTTCCCCATGGGGGGCTCACATTACCACTGCCCTTTTCAGAAAAAGCCACCCCTAAAAGGCTGGATGTTGCTTTTATTTTTGAAGGATCTGAAAATGTAGGGGAGAAAAATTTTAATATCACCAAGAAGTTCCTTGAACGAGTAATCTCAGGAATGAATGTAGGAACAGAAGATATTCATGTTACAGTCATGCAGTATTCAGACACTGTCACTTTGGAGTATTCCTTTAAGGAAATACAGTCAAAGGAAAATATTATTGAGAAAGTGAGGAATATACCGTACCAAGGAGGGAAGGCTACCAACACTGGAAATGCCCTCAATTATATTTCCAAACACACATTTACACCAGCGAATGGGGTTAGGCAGGACGTGCCTCATTTAGTATATATGGTGTCTTCCAATCCTTCCACTGATGTTATCAAACGACCTCCAAAAGGCATAAATGTTATCCCCATAGGCATAACCCCCAATGCAGATATCCAAGAGCTCAGAAGGATCAGCCAGCCTAACAGTCCAATAGTCTTGAATAGTTACACCACACTTATTGAAGAAGCACCTGAATTAGTGCTGCAGTCATGCTGCTCTCATAAACTTTGGACAGAAGTTCCAGGTAAAGTTGGATATATTTTCTATGCAATTTCCTCTTTCATCTCCACTTTTCAGTTCCTCCCTCAAACCACTGAAATCTGAAAAGGATTCCCATATCTTATTTGATAGTTTGTAGTCCAAATCCGAAGGAAAGATCACTTATACTCTATCGGATACTGAGGATGCTGACTCAAGATTAGCAGCACTGGGCACAGACCTACAGCTGATGTTCTGTAGGCGTTTGTTGGCATTACCTGACATCTGCTTTGAAACTCACATTAATGTACAATAGCTTCCAGGTAGGATGGAGAGGACAGAAGAAAAAAAATCTCATCTGCCTGTGCAAAGCAAGTTAAAATTAAACTCCCTCTTCCTTAGATTTCAGTTTTTCTGTTCCCCTGAGACTAGAATAGCAAAAAAGCAGGAATTCAAATACTCTTGTATTCTACTGGATATAAATCTCAAGGCTCTCATAAAGGGGTATTACTTTATGTTTTAACTGGTCATTATCCTGCTTTGTTTTCCCAAAATGCAGGTATTGCTGTCCTTTCTGCTCCTACCAGTTCATTAGCAGATGCTAATTTCAGTTTTCATGTATAATGATAAATAGCTTTCTCTCTCTCTCTCTCTCCCCTCTCTTTTTCATTTTTCTTCCTCCCCACCTCAGAGTTGTGCAACAAACCAATGGATGTTATGTTTCTTCTGGATGGAAGTTCCAGTATTGGAGCATCAGAGTTTGAGGAGATTAAAAACTTCATACGGGCATTCATTGAAAGTGCTGAGATCAGTATGTATTTCTCTTTTAACTCAAACACATAAAGAATTTATATATATATTTTAAATACAAAACAAAACAACATTTCACTACAGTTTTTATTTTTATCTTTAAATTACCCATTTACAGTCTAACTGCACATAAGATTTTTATGTTTATATTGGGGAGTCAAGTTATTCAAGTCAGACTTGGGTCAGTTTCTTCCTTAACCAAAGATGTACTGGTTCAGATCAAAGAAGATATAATACTTGATTTAGTGAATTGTCTGATGAGGAGTAGGCAGGACAGCAGCTCTGTATTGGACACATGAAGTGCCAGTGCCAAACAGGTTTCTGCCAAGGAATGGAATTTTTTAGCTGAACTGTTATTCTATGCCAGAAAAGCAAAATTATGTGTTTTGTTTTGCTTCAGTTCTGGGTTAGGTTCAAAAGATTTTAAAATAATAGTTTGATCCAACTACAAGGTTTTACTCTTTGGAATGGGGATTTCTGATTCTGGTGAACCTTTTTGGCTAACTGAAGGCAATATGTTAGCCTTCTAAGATTTATTGCCTGACCTATGTTGGATGCGAGACACTTTTTGGAAGTGCCAGAGCCAGTAAACATGCTGAGTATGTACTGATGGGATGCACGCCTCTGATTTGGTTGTTCAGCACAGGTATTTTCAGTGCAGCAGTTCTGCAGGATACCACCTGTGCTGCACATGGATGGAGGAACCATAAGGCACATGTAGTAAATTAGGACATTGTGTGCCCTGGCATCAAGTAGAGCAATGTGGCAGGGGAAGCACAGGATCCTCCATTTGCCCAGCAGAACTTGCTTTAACAAACCTGGACTTCTGATCAGAATTGTTTTTTGCCTTTTCAGTCCAGCATTAAACCATTCTGTGGTTCTCATGGAGCTGTTGCTGCTGGTTTTATGCCACTGAGTGTTGATGTGCTTGTATCATACCAGTGCTCTCAAAAGAGATGACTACCAGCACCTGTATCAATTGGAAAGCTCTCATGGAAGATGAATGTAGCATTTCTGTATGTCCAGAATTGCTTATTTTGGTTGGAGACCATACGTGAAAACTGTGCAAATGTTACATCATTAACATGTTGCATCATTAACAATAGAAAAATACTAATGAAGCCATGAAGTGAGTTTTCACTAGAGTTTTTGAGAGAACTGTAAACAAATTGTAAAGTGTAATGAGTATACTATACGCATATTGATCAGCATAGGCCTGCTATGATTGATTGGGTGTATGAAGTGACATTTAATTTTACTTCATTTATAAATGTTTTACAAAGCATTGTTTTTTTAAAAAAGAGAATACGTTATATACACATTAGATATATCTTCAGTATATGGTAGAGGTCATTCTAAGAACTGTTAAGAGAGGTACAGTTGATCATTCTAAACAATGTATTGCCCAACTGAATTCTACACCAGGCTGACATTTATTAAATATTTATATCAACCCTCTATTAATTGTCTTATTCATATTTCTTAAATAATGCATAACAAAACTAGGGCATCAGAGAATAGCAGACCTTGGAGGTTCTCTTCATGGCCTTTATAGACCATGTTATATGGGTACACTGTCCCATGCTGTGTCCTGACCCATGTGACTCAAGTAATGTGTGACAGAAGAAAATCTACAAGAGATAAAGTCATCTGGGAAACCTAACCCATGCAGATAAATGGGAGATCAAAATAAAAATCTTGCAAAACAATACACACATAAGAAAGTTATATTTAGACAGTTTTAAAATATAACAGAAATGACATTTGGGAATCAGTAAAATAAAATTCTCCAGTTATGGTTGAATTGAGATAAAATACTGCATACTGATTCCTGACAGAAAAGCAACTATTTTCAGCAATACTTGCCTTTTTTTTTTCCCCCTATGATACTTCAGTTTTAATCTTCTGATTGAAAATGCAGCCTTCACACACTGCTGGAAAATCTCTGTCTAGCTGTGTTTAATGTAAAATGCAACTGTAGCATTCTCTTTGGTTTTATTCTTATGCATTCTTATGCATTGCTTAAAATTTTTGTTTTCTGCTTTCTGCTTCAGGCAATACTTCAATTCATGTATCAGTTCTCCAGTATGCCAGGGAAAATACTCTAGAAATTTCATGGAATATGCCTCAAGACACTGAGAAACTTGTAGAGATGGTGCACTCAATTCAACAGAGAGAGCAAGGTCCTACTAAACTGGGTAAGTGATTTTGTGGATGTTGATGTTTAAACAAGAGGGAGAAAAAAGTAATACTAAATATAGCCTGGCCCCAACCACTAGTTTATACCTGTGCTATTGTATTAGTGYCCTGTACTAGGACTATTAGTCTTTTCAGTTCACTGTGTAGTCTTTACTGTATAGTTTGCCAGTAAATACATATGTATTTATTTATTGGTAAAGCGGTTCCATTTTCTCTATTAAAATGTGTCTGTAGGCTACAGGAATCAGTTTACCATACTGTGTTTTGGAAATAAGAAGACCAGTTTCTTTTTAGCCTAGAAGTAATTCTCAGGATTTGCATTCATTCTCTTTCAGACAAGCAAAGGATAATTAAAATGTAAAGTCTTTGATCATTAACCTTTCAGCATCAAACAGTTCATTAGCTGACTTCATGAGCTGCAGTGTCCAGATGTTTGTTCCTCCATGATGAGCCAGGGTAACTGATGTGGTTGAAAAATTACTTAGCAAAATAGTAGTTGTTTTCTGGGTGATTGAATTCCCTCACCCAAATTGCCATGATGGTCCCATTACCCCTTGAGCTGGCACAAAGCCAGGGATAGTGCCAGGGTGGTGTGTGACTAGGTTGACATCTTGGCTGAAGAGTTTCTAGTGAAACATTGTAATCTGTTCCAGAAAACTGCATCCTTAACAACATGTCCACTTGAATTTTCAAGTGTTAAAGCATAGATTTCGCAGTTGGTTTGTGGAAGTTCAGTACATATATGTATCAGTTACAGGGTTCATCAAAAAGTGATTTTACTACAGCATATCTGATCTTTCATCAGATACCCTGAGAATTTTGTTCTTCTGGACTGGAATCACATTTGCTCTGGCAGCAGTGCAGCATTAGGGTCCTATAAGAGCTGAAGAGTATACACATTTTTAGGGTCTTTGGCCTACTTCAGATTGTAAAGAGTTATTGGTATAGAGAAGTGAGAAATAAAACCTGACTTTCATAGTTCGCAGGAGGATTAGCCATGATTGCTTTCTCAGCYTGGAGAAATAAAAATACCAGATGGCTGATGAGACTTCTATAGGCTCATTGTGGGATAAATTGTTACATACAAATAGATAAGTTTCATGAAGTCTTCTATGTAACGTGTGTAGTAAGCCACACTGAACTTCAGGATAAACAGAGAAAACATGGCCCTTGGGAAATGAAAGGAGAAAGACAGCCACATGACATACTTGTTAGTGATTTGTTTATGTCTCATTGGAAAATGCTTAGAGACTGTGATGAGAAATGTGACATAACAAACCAAAATGGAATAGAACAGAAATAGTTCCTCCTAATGAAGTAATGAAAATAAGTTACTGTGATCTTGTCCTACAGCTTGTAACAAGTGTGAACTAGGCTGGCTAAATTGGAGACATGATGTCCATGGGAAATGCATGGCCATTTGTTTCACATTCTCTTTGCACAGGCCTCTGGAAACGTAGGCTGGTTTAAAAGTTCAGATGGCTCAGTTTGGATGTTGTAGTTTGCAAGGTAGCTTTGGAAATCTCTTTTCGAATTTATCCTGTACATGACTCAGATTTACCCATCAAAACAATGTCATTACCATCAAACCAGCACTGTTTCTTCTCATTGTGCTGGCCTTCCTGTGGTAGAAACATGATTCTGTGTAACCCTTGTGCAATCTTTGCTGATTTAAGTATCCTATTTCAGTCAATAAAGTTATATATGCACAAAACAATTGTAGACTTAGGCSCTTTGACTGAGTTACCCTTTTAAAAAATCACTGCTTACTTACAGTTTACTTGTTTTACTTGTAAAAACAAGTTTACTTGTTTCATATGGCACTTGCCTGCACTTGTTTGCTTGAGCTCTGTGCACAGTGAGACAGTCAGTACATGAGCAGTACTGTACCTATTATGTGCTCTGTAATAGTTACTCCACCTGCAAAAGCAGATGGGAAGATATATATTAGCTCTGCACAACTCTAGGAACAGAAATATGCCATAGGCCGATGAGACTACTTGCTGAGCTTCTTTAAGAAGGATCCTAGTTGCTGATACAGCAGAGACACTTACATAAAGGGAAGGTCTCTTTGCAGCACTACATGTACTTATCTTTAGAATGCGACTGTTGGCTTCACTTAAAGATACTGAAACTCCAGGAGAAAGATGCATTTTTATTAGTAAGAAGTAATGAAAAACTGCAGAGCCTTCAAGGGCATAGACAGAACAAAACCCAGCAGCCTATACCACAAAGCTTTTCCATACTTGAGCAGTAAGATCACATCATTCAAATTTTGGCTCATATAATCTATTAAGAAGAAGCTCTGGGGATATTTAGCCATAATAAAGTTCTGTGCAAGTACACCTAAGAAATAACTGAAAATACCAAACAAACAAATCGAAGACAAGAATTAACTATAATCTTCCATTCAAATAAAAGGAATGAACTATTGAAAAAAAATGAGACTCACAGAAACATAGACTCTATTCAATATTCATTGGTGTTCAAGAGCATCATAGGGAGCACAATTAACAGTCTCTACAGTAAATGCTGCTTAGACTTTATAAAACCATGATTTAAATTATATCTTTTCTAAATGTAGCCCATTTAGTCTGATTTTTCCTTGACAGAGGGCTGTTTCAAAATTTGGAGGAAATTTAATCTATGTGGTTCAACTGCTATAAAAGCAAAGTTAGGGAAAGATACTTATTCCCTTGTGTTTAGGAAAGAAATCTTAGAAATTTTTTGCTGAAAATTGTATAGCTATTAACCTATTTGAATAGTAGCATTCTGCTTTGCTTATCATGATTAAGCCTTTATAAGTGATTCCTTTTAAAAATCACCTTATCATTTAGGAGGTAAAAGCCCACTATAGCAACATTTTGTGATTCAGATGTCTGCCCTAAATGATATGGTCTGTACAGAATTGCTTTTCAAAGTCCGTCCACCACCCTAAGGCCACGTTTTCACCAACAGCTGCCCTGATCTAATGGCTCGCATCCACTGAATGACAAAAGTCTTGTTCATTTGCTCCCTCTCTGCTGCTTCTGACGTTGTGGTGTCAGCTCCTTTCTGGGTACTTATAGATTGGATATTTACTAGACTTTCCCCTGAGCTATTGTAAGTCACTCTCCTAGCAGGTTTTTGTTTCTGGGTCTTCTTCTTCTTCTTCTTTTTTTTTTTTTTTTTTTTTTTTTTTTTTTTTTTTTTTTTTTTTTTTTTTTTTTTTTTTTTTTTTTTTGAGTTCATTTCTTACAAGGCTTATCAGTTGCAATCTGTCCTGAGGGGCATCATCTACTATCTACTTTTGGAATATTTCCTCAATATCTATTTTGTTTTAAAAATAATTATCTGCTAAATTCAGTAAAAATAATTCAATGTCTATTCAAAACCCCAAATTAACATATAAAGACTAATTTCAGGGTTATCTTCATTCGGAATTATTCCTGCTTAGACAAGTTCTTAGTTGAATACATGTGATCTGGACTGTCTGTAAGCTTCCTACCCGCTGACTTTTTCTATACCTTTTCAAGTACTAAGGAGATAGTCGTTTTTCTTCTTTCCCTGGCAGCTTTCAGTAGATGTGGGTGATTAAGACCCCAGCAAGTACTTTGCCTATTAGGTTGAATTGTTGCAGAACTGTTAATGAAACCATTGAGGCCTTTTAAGACAATGCGCAAGATCTCTGCAGGGACCTTCACCTAGCTTGATTCCTCTCTCCTTCACAACTCCACAGAACTTCACATAGATTTTACATCTTTTATCACTTACATAATTTCAGACAAAATTAAAGAAAATAATTGCAAGAATGGTCTTGTATTGTTACAAAGTTCCTTTAAGCAATTTCTGCTTTTCCTGAGGTACCTGCTAAGCTACTAAATGTCTATCTGTTGGCTTATTTTCCCCTAGAGAGTCTTTTTACAATGAATCTCATTTTTTCTTTCCTTGAATGTATTTCCAAAATTTCTAGGGCACTTTGTGATCTTTCAGTTCATTCCATGATGTTCACAATTACTCTCAATCTAGTATCTGTAATTCAGATTTTCGTGCATTTTTACATATTTTTCCTCCTTTATCCAATCATGAATGAAATTATTCAATAAGATAGAATCTAGATGATTTCCTTGTAGATTCACATTAAACCCTAGCCCTACTCAACATATTGTCTTTTAGCTTTAAAAATTGTAAGTCCATTTAATCAACCTTCAGTTCATTCAGGAACTTCTATGTAAGATATTATGAACTACTACCACAGAATTTGAGTCTGGCTTGAATGTATATCAAATGTTGTCATCCTCCCCTCCCCCCAAAATTCAACTACTTAGCTGTTATTGAATCTTCTTGTTCAAGACAACCAGAAAAAGGTTCTTTGAAAGACTTTTATGAGTGTCAGAAGTTAGCCACCAATTGTTCATAATCTCAGATGAGAGGAGAAGATTATGCAGGGATGCCATCACTTTCTGCATTGACAAATTATCTCTTTCTTTGTAGGGTATCTTTGTTGCTTTTGCTTTAATGATTATTCCTTATATGACTTTTGTTTTGTACTCTGGTGTATTCAAGAGTGTGCCAATTATTAGTACTGAAAGATGGGGAGAAGGGGCTGTACCGTGGTGGTAGCCCTTGGAATGATCAACCTGCTTTTTCCAAAGTGACCCGAGTAGATTTTTTTTTTCATTTTTTCCCTGGATGTGCCAAATGACTAGCAGTCAGATCCTGCAGGCTTAGTAGAACGACTCCTGCTAAGGTGTACCTATCAAGTGGGCAACAGTGTTGGCTAAAGGGAACCAGAGGGCACATCCCACTGATGCACACCATTCATTTTGGCAGACACTTACTGTGGTCCTACTTGCATTAACACAAACAGAAACACATTTGCAGTGTGTGTAGATGTGCCTGAGCAAGCTTTAGTGGTGCCAGTAGCAACAGCAGCCCAGATGTTTTCCACTGAAGGAATGCATAAGATGAGATGGGCTTATAAACGCTGCCCTGAAGCCTGTGTGGCTCAGATTTGATAATTTAAAACTAGTTTAGTTAAGTCCAAAATGCTGTTATGCACTCTTCTGCCAATCTTAATATAGCCTTGACTTGAGCCTTGTGTTTTGTGACAGTTATTTGAATAAAAACTTTAAGATGTCTTTTCTTGGCATGAAAATGGTGACTTACTGCTATGTTACAATCCACTAGCAAGAGAATGTTCAAACGCTGTCAGTGGACCAGGTTAGTTTATTCGTAGTAAATATTCTTTTTTATAGTCTGAGTGGTTTGTTATTTAGAAACAAACAGTTGAGGAGTGACAGCTTCCAACTCGAAATGGTAACTTTCTGAATCTCTCTATCAGGGCTACAAATGTTCATTTGATCATATCTTCAGACACTTGACTCTTTTCTTTAGAAGTGGTTCCAAATTAAGGGGAGAAACCCAAAGAGTTTTTAGTACACTGAAACAAAATTTCCATGCATTAAACCGAGTAATTAAATTTGGGGGACTTTGAAATAGTCTCCAGTTCTATTACAATGGGATTTGATTCCTTTATTAGAAATTATAAAAATAATGGATTTACCATTTACCATTTAACAAATAGGTAAAGATGTTTCTGTAAATTTGCAGATTTAGTGGAAGAAAGAACAGTTGAACTTGTATGGTTAGTGACCATACCAGCCACACAGAAATCATAAAATGTCATTAAAAAAGGACAAGCATTGAAATTTCTAGCACTTTTCACAAATGAATGAAAAATGATTTGAGATTTTTACTGTGTGAAGATTTAACCTAACATATTTCAAAACAAAAACCTGAAATACTTGCTTAACAACTGTTTATCAGACAAAAGGGAAATGAGTCAATCTTCTGGCACAGTAATCATTCTGGAGGAATCTCAGGGAGTGAATTAGTCAAATTAATTTTGTGTATTTTTTTTATCCTTAGTTATATATTAGATGCGTTATAATTCCACATCTACAGACATAAAGAGTAACTACTGGAAAGCAAAAGCATTTTTAGCAGTGGTTACGAGAAAGCTTTAATAGGACGTGAATTCAAATTTCGAAATTGTTAATTTTTCTGGTCAGGAATAGTAACTTGTGAAATGGAATCACCATCATCCAATCAATTATGACATTTTAAGTTATATTTTTTGCAAGCAGAAAAACATCAGAATTTCAGGTTTTCCAGTATACATAAATTCTGAAATAGCACTAAATAAGATAATCATAAGGTGGGAAGAAAGAAGAGAAACATTCCATTTTGATTTTAAATACTGTTGAAAGCTTTTTTTCCCCCCTTTTTTGTTTCTGAAAATCATTTTGATTTCAACAAAAGTGCATCTTTCTATTTAAAAAATATTATTTGGAAAAATTATATGATCATCTCTAGACAGGACGTTTCCAGTGGAGGTAGCTGTACTAGGTAGATGGAGGCTTATAGGAAGGGAAGCCAGTAGAAATTGTATTCTAAACAATGTTCTTCTGACTGGTAAATTCTTCAAGGTCTAATTTCTTTGGCTAAATCTTGCAGAATATTCAGCTGCTGCTGCTAGGCTGTCAATAATTAATATACCGAGTGAACTTTCTAGGGGTGGCCCCTGCTTGAAGTAGCTGGGGAAAAGGAGCTTTGCTTCCGCTAGTGAAAAGCAGTGGGTGGCATGATGGAAGAGGACATGGAGTGCAAAGTGTTTAAGTCTGCAAAGCTATTCTAGTGGTTTGCTGGTGAATTATCTACAATGGAACTTCTACTATTTTACAAATGTGTTTGTTATTCAAAAATTTTCAGTGAATTTCTTATACAAACACATTCCTGCTGAGCAGTTCTTGCAGATTACTCAGAGGAACTATTCTTTCAGATATTTATTATTTGCAGTCCACTGTTTGCCCTAAAAATCACATTAGTCACACAGTATCATTTCTACTTCCCGAGCTGATAACTTTCAAGCCCAAAGGACCATTTAAGAAAGCTATGTGTGATCATTGCCTACATAAATATTTATGCAAAAACATATCTAAGCACAGTTACTTACAACATACTCTCTTGCTGAGGTCATTATTTTGAACAAAAATTTGCCTGAGTGTTCACAGATGTAAAATAAAAGAGCAACAGTACCCATTTAAACCAGTTTATGATTTAAGGTATTTTTTTAAAAAAATATTGATTACCCAGTTATAATATCTGTTAGTCTGACACATCAAGATTTCAGAGGGATTGCTGGTGGTGGGCATACATAGCAGAGGTTTACCAAATTAGGAAAGGACTAGATCTCTCGGAATTGAACTATTTACATGTACTATTGAGTGTGTTTTAAGTGGTAGAGCATTTGGTAACTAGAGTTAGCCACTGGGTGTCACTGTTGTTCTGCAAGTGAGAAATAAGCATGTTGTTGAGACTTTGTACATTTTTCCTTTAGTGTAATGCGGTAGTAATACTTCTGGAAAAGGTAATCTCTAAAGCAGGAAATATGAAGTTATACACATCATTTTAAAAAGGTAGTAAAATTTCCATTGTTTCTGAGGAAGATCCTCCTGGGTTGGGCGGTATTAATAGCACTGGTAGGTCCTTAATAGCTGAGATCCCTTATGTGACAGCAGTAAACCAGACATTAGAAGTTCTTTGAAAAGAAGTGTTTTCCTATACAGTATAACCTACCAATATAACATTAAATAAACTGTAATTTTACAGCCTTTTATTTATGTTCTATCATGTCTCTTATTTCTCTTTTCATTCCTTCTCAGGAAAAGCCATCGATTTTGTAGTTCAGAATGCTATGTTGGGATCCCATGGAGGGCGACCCAATGCATCGAAGGTAGCAATAATCATCATATCAGAGAAATCAGAAGACTCTGTGGAGACTGCAGCACTTTCTGCAAGGATAAACAGTAAATCTCATTTCAATGTTACTATTTATACCCATAGTTGTTTTCAAAATAGTGCATTAGGACAGAGGGTGTAAAATTAACATATCGGTATGTTCAGATGAGTTCACTGCTATTGCCTGAGTGTATAATGATAATGGTAAGGAATGGTAATGGTAAGAAATAGACCTGAACAAAACCTGGCTGATGAGGATGCCTCTGAATTATAGGCAAGTTCAGGACCAACATGTAGTTTAAGTTGAACAGCTTTTATAGGATTCACAAATCTGTAGTATCTCATATTTCCAGCCCCAATGGATAGACAAGGATGACAGAAATGAAATTTAATGTTATAATGATTTAATAATTAATGTTATAAATGCAACAGTATTGCAGAATGGCAAATTTTAAAAGATTCATAAATACAGTGAGAAGGTGTTGCTCCAATTCAGCACTGACATATTCACGAATATACTTCTGGTGTCAGTGTACACTGCATGATGTTTTTGTATATTTTCTGGCTGTAGTCTCCTCACCTCTTGGTTTTTCGTATCCCTAATTCCTGTATTCAACTTCAGAACAGAGGCTTCCTTTGTAGATTGCTTTGGGAGCTATTGAACAAAGCATGAAATAAGCAGTAAATGATATTTTTAAATTAAATGGTTTGAAAATAATCCAGTTATCATATATGTGAAAAAAGAAAACAAGTTGAGATGTTTCACTACATTTAAAAAACAAAATGATGCTTTTGTCATTAAGCATCCTGATACTATTTGTTGACCTTGTATGATCTTATCGTGCTTGGGACTGATAGAGTTCATCTTAATTAACACTGTGATTAGAACATAGTCATTTCTGCCTTGAGTTAGCCTTAGCCTGCAGGGATGGAGTGATGCAAATAATGCACGAAAATTGAATTTGGAAAGAAATATTTTCCAGTTCTGTTTTAAGCTGGAAAAACCACCAMCAACAACAAAAACAAGCAGGAAGGCTCTCCTTCTCCTGTCCATTATCAATTTAAAGTCCTTTTTTCCTTTTTTTCTAGGAGTGTCCTTGTTTCCTATTGGAGTTGGGAACAGATATGATGAAGAACAACTCAGGACTTTGACTGGGCCATCTGCTGCTAACAGAATCATGAAACTTCAAAATTTTGAAGACTTGACCAATATGATCACACTGGATGGTGAATTTATCAACAAACTGTGCATGGGTAAGTCCAGCATAGTTGTACCTTCATAACTTAAGTCAAAATAAAAATCAAAATGCAAATGCAGTCAGTAGAGGGCAATACACTGGAATATTTATTCCTCTGTTGATTAACCTAATTTTTACTTAATTTCAAACAACAATCTAATGATTTTGCATATGTTGAGAATTCAGCCCAATTAGAGACAGTGTTTCACTGACAGTTGTCATGAATTCTAATCCAGACCACTGCCAGCACTTGCATATAAAACTGAACTTGAGCCTTTTCAGCATGTAGCTAACAGCTATTCAAATAGACCAGCTTTCATCAGGATTTTAAAAATGCTTAGATCTACAGTTTCAAGAGATACCATCTAATTATTAATCAAGGCTAATCAGTAGGTGGAGGACACCGGGAAAGCTCAAACTGTCATGAACAAACAGGGGCATGCTATAAGATGTAAAACGTTACCTATGAGCAAAGATTTCAAATTGCATATTTTCCTACACAGATCTATGCGTGATTATGTGTATGTCTGTAACGAATTCAGCCAAGTGGTAAGGAAACAAAGAATAACAAAGAATTAACTGTTTCCAGGAAACTGAATACCATGGCCAGGGGTGTGTGTGGAAATCTGTGTAAAACATTTTAAATGTTCATTCATTTGTATGCAACACTGCCTACTATCTAAGGAAACTCACTTCAAACCAGTATTTTACTTCTGTTGCTTCCTTGGTCTGTGTGTTTATAAGTGTTTATTCCAGATGTTTTTGTTATTTCTATTACAACAGCCTCTATAAGTCTTTTCTGCAAACCATTATCTCATTGCGTTAGTCATTGCACAGGTTTTTATCAGTTTGCTAGTGCTCAGTTACATCCTTTTTAAAATAAGTGTCATTTTTTTGCGGAGCAAAGTACCACTAAGAGTGAGGAAGTTACAGAGAGTGCACAATCCAGCTTAGAGATATCCGATCAGTCTCCACTGGGATCGCTTCTGGCATTTGAAAATCTCTCCAGAGCTTCGAACAGCTGGCATTCTCTAGAATTAAACAGCTGCCACTTTCTTTCTTAAAAATAAGCTTTTAAAGGTACATTTCCTCTCCTCACACTGTAAAATATTTGATTTTCTTGCCCTAAATTACACTGATCTAAGATATAGGATAGAGAGCAGGAATTTGAAACCAGTGACTAGTTTCTTATTGCAATCTGTGCTATAACCCATTGCTACTAGAAGTGGAAGCTGTATATTCATATCCAGCTTTTCCAATAGAACAAATTGTATGCTCAAAAAGATGAATGATAATTGTCTTATATAAGACACCTAAACCTGAAAAATTTCTCTCTCCCTTTTGCTAATGATAAACTCTGATATTAGATTTTAAAGCCATGCTTATGCTTTGGACTGGGAAACTATCTTGCGTTTTTCATTTTTTTGTTATTTTTTGTTTTAAGTTTCTTGCAATCCGTAAAGTATAATTTCCCCCTCCAGACTCATTTAGTTCGWTTTGTTTTATGAAGAGAGTCTAACTTTATAGATGGAAGTGTACCAAAAATAATACTATTTAAAAGGTTTAAAAGATTTCCTAAATGCTTTCAAAATACATTACTTATCCTAGAAAAAGCTAAGGATACAGGGAATATATGCTAGAACAGTTTAGTATTGTGTAAARGGTTTGCTACTCAGTGTTTCAATTTCCTAGACACGTGCTAATCAAATTGTCATACCATACGACTTAAATGAAATGACTTTCCTTATGTCTTTAGGTGTGTTATGAGAGCACATAGACATAGAAACTGTGATTTAATGGTACCCTGTGAATATCTAACTGATTATATCAACAACTGGCTATCATAGTAATGTCTGAATATACTGTTCCTGAATTTAAACATTTTTATTGAGTATTCTTGTTGCAGCTATTGGTATCTTTAAAATCTGTCAGCAACTTAAGTATCTTGAGGTCACTAACTGTATCTATTTTTCTATCTATACTAAAAGTTTATATGTGCATAAATTCTTATCACTTATTAAATACGAAAAATATTCTTGATTTAGAACAAGATCCAGAAGTAGGGCTAGACCCTGCCTCAGAGAACGTGCATGCTAAGCCATGGTCTTCTATTAACTATCATCTAGGCAGAGCTGTATTCAATACAAAAACCACTGCAGACTCACAGCCTAGCTGGTACAATAGCTGTTGTTCATAGGGTATTTTGGGAGCAACATTGTTGTAAAAGTCAGGTAATGCTAACAGTAACAAAGTTTATGTGCTCTTTGGGTTACTCTTGTACACTTTGGACAAATGCTAGTGGTCTTCAGGTAGGAATTTTCATAGTCTAACACAGGATGCTTCTTATAATCTAAGGCATATTTTTAAATAATATATCTGTATTTTAGTGACTTAAAAGCCTGGATAATGGAGTGGAGTAGCCAAAAGCTGTCTTTCTCTTTCAGACCCTGTCAGAGAATGTATAGACGAGGATGGGAACATAAAGAAAGTAAGTGTATTTCGTGTGTCCACCATCTGGCTTTCACGTTACAAACATATATATGTGTGTATACATACATACATATATATATATATATATATATAGAAATTAAAGCTCTTAGTGTTTGTTTGCATTTACAAGTCCTGAGAAAATGCTCAGAAATGTTAGTAAGCTTGCCTGATCTCTCAAAAGTAATCCACTCTGAGAAAGGAGTGATACAGATGTTATAAATGGTTCAGGTCCATCAATACCAGGTGAAATGCCACAGTTTTTGACTTTTTTTACACATTTTCTAGCAAGAGTCAGGTCCTAGGATTTATCTTGAATTTTAAATACATTAAAGATATTACTTTCACTTTTCCCTTGAGAAAATACGACTCTAAGAGAGGATGCAGCTAACAAGAAAATACTGATGAATTAGCTGGACAAAGGAAAATTTATATATTTCTAGCAAAGTTTGTCCTATAAGGTTGACCTTGGCTGGCCAGGCAAATAACATAGGAGTTAAACTTCAGCTAGATCAGACACGAAGTATGACCTTGTAGCTTTGAGGTTGCCAACCTACTTAAGAAAAAAACAAAAATCAAATTTGAAAAACCTCAACACTTCTGTTCTTAATAATAAAAAAAAATCTACTAATACAAATGAAATTCCAAATTCATGTTATTCATTTGAATTGCATGTGTCCATACCTCTGGGTTTCTAGGAACAGACACAGGTACATGTAAGTAAGTGCTGGGAAGCCTAAATTTGAATTTCAAACATGAATCAAATTTCACTTTTTTGGTGATCAATTCAAGCATAATTTCTGTACTAGTTAAAATGCTTTTGGAAGAAGAGAGGCYAGGTCTCAATTCATATGAAAATGAACCATACTTTAAAATGGTTAGTGGTCTTTTGGGAGATTCTTTTGTTACTTCTTCTGTCAGCCAGAAAAAACAGGAGTTAGAAGACACTGCAAACATGGTAACACATGCCTTTTGGAGCAGACTGTTCAGCGTCTTGTGATGCCTACAGTACTAAGTAAAACTTTTCTGTCTTTAGTGCTAAATACCTGCACCTTTAATTTCTGTACTGACTCTTGGCTAATAATGTGCCATTATTAGCTTCTTGTCCTCTTGCATCATAGTCTAGAAATCCACAGCAGTGAAGAATCAAGGTCCTTTCCTAATTCAGGAAACATAAGCTGTTAGATCGGATCTATAATATTTTCTGGCGATACTCAGAGTTAGTGCAGGAGAGCCAGTTCTCCCAGCGGGCCTTCTGTCATGCACTTGGAAAATGTGAGAAGTGATGTCTAGAGCTGTTGACCAGTTTTCAAGGAAATCAAAGCTCTCAGAATCAAAAATCTGAGTGTAAATATGATCTAATATCAGAAGTGGAGGATTCATTGCATGTTTTTGTTATTGTATCCACTCTGGAAATGACTGTTGAAGGAAAATTCATGGTTAAGATCACTTTAAGTAGCACAGGGATAGAAGATTGAGTGTGCTAGGTCAGACCAAAACATCCATCCAACCCGCTGTATGAGGTGGCCAAAAATAGGAGTCACACAAGAATATAAGTAAGAACACTAGAACTTTCCTAGCCTTGAATAATTTGTGGCTTTGGGAGTCCCTGTGCCACAGGTGGTGTCTTCTTGTGTTTAACAGTTCTGGAGAATTTTCTTTTCCATGAATTTGTTCAGTCATCCTTTGAATCCATGCAAGTTTTTAGTTCCAGTGATGTCCTGTGGCAAGAAGTTCCTTAGCTCTCAATACGTGTTGTGTAAAAGGGTATGTTTTCATGTGATTTGAATTTGCCACATGCTAGAATATGTGAGTGAGTATGGTTAGTGAAGATTTTTTAATCAAGTTACTTCTTACCAGTAGTCTTGTTTCCATGCTTTTCTTCACCAGGCATAAAGGCAATCATAGCTGAACAGATCACTTCATTATGAAGTGCTGCCATTATAAGATACCATTGAGTATGTATACTTTTATCTGTCTTAGGCATTTCTAGTCTTTGTATGGAGGAAAAATCATGTTCGTAAACTAGCAGTTACAGTAACAGAACTTTTCTAGCATTGTTCAGCACCTGATTTAAAGAGAACAAACAATCAAACAAAATCATAACTAAGTTCAAGGCTGCCAGCTGACGAATTCAGTCAAGATGCAAGACTTTCTTTGCTGTGATTTGTGGTAACAGAAAGAGAGTATAAGTCCAGGTCGGCAGATGCAGCACTCCCTCAGAGAAGAAGTCTGACTCTTCTTCTGGTGTGCTGGCAGGCTCATCTGTTTCAGCTGACTTATCCTTTGCTATTTAAAAATCTCTCCCTTTTCTTTCTTTTCTGTCCTGTTTTCACTCATAAGATTTCATATTGATTGATATTTAGGCTTTCTTTGTCTTCAGAGTCCCTATGTTTTCCTCCTCTCTAGAATTCTTGACTTTGGCTATCTCAACTGACATTTTTGTTTTAATGTGTTGTACTTTATTTTTCTTGTCCAACTCTTAGATATTTTCCAGTGGATTTCCTATAAAGGAGTGAAATAAAAATAATTAAATATTTATGGCAACCAAAGTGCCCTTGGTCAGATTTGCACAGCTGTATATGTATCCTTCCAAGTGTTTCACTTTCAGTGTGTTGTAGATGAGAAAAGTATAATTAAAAAGATTAATTAATTATATTAAATTAATTATAATTTAAAAATTATTTAATTAATTATAATTAAAAAAATTCCAGTTCTTATTATCTAAATATTTTTTCCCACACTTGAAGCTTCTCACATGACTTTTTCACCACTTCCCCTAGGTTCACAAGCCTGAAAAATATTAGGCCACTAAGTTCCCTCTTAAAGTCCCAAAACATACAAAGAATGCCCAGTAAATTTGCTCATATTTAATATATGGTTGCAAATTTAACAATTCTCTTTTAGAACTAATGGTATCTCTTAGTTCAGAGCTGCAGAACAATACTTTTACATCATTATTCTTTGTTTGCACCTAGTGTCAAGAATAGACCATGAATTATGCTGTGTCTGCCAACATATTTTGACACTTTGCTTGTCTCTTTTGTGGGAACTACAGATGAGCTAAAAGGGAGAGGTTGGGAAATGTCCTTCCCTCCCCATGCACTTCACTTCTGCATGTGAATATCAAAAACTGTCATCCAGTGCATAGAACCATTGTCTTCATTATTAATAGTGTTTCTGGCTTCACCTCTGTAGCTATGGGTCTGGAAAGGGCAATTTCCTGCATTTGGGGGTTGATGTTCTTGGCAGAATAGACTCAGAGATGAACGTTCCATTTGAAATGTACTGAGCCTATTTGTGAGTACTAGAGATCAGTGGGGTTGGGGCCAGAGAGCTCCACTCTTTTTCAGATATGAATACTGAGAAATTCCAGACTGTGACCAGATCTGTGATATGTAGTTTATAATCCTGGAGCTTTAAGACTTAGACTGATTGTCCTTTAGAAGACGAGAATGTATTTTACATTTTATTTTTAGTTTTATAAGAATATTGGATTTATATAATGACCTTAATACAATAAGTGAGCAATTTCCATTCAAAAAGGGAGAAATCTTTTAAAAGTTTTGTAGTTGTAGATAAAATAACCAGAGTATTCCATGCCTTACTAGTTTGGATGAAGTCTTGTTACATCCCGCTGTGCCATGACCATCTGTGCTCAGAGTGCTTTCTAAAATAATTTTATGACTTACAAAAACTAAAGGGCTTTGACCTTTAAAGAAAAGCTAAAGGGAATTCTTTATTGACTATGCTATCCATGCATGCTACAGGGTGAATAAGCTATCAATAGATGGAATACCAGATATTTCATTCTGTTGTGGCAAAACATCTCTTATTCTAGACTATTATCTTTTGCTTGGAATTTTGGAGTCTATCTCTTGCAGTGTTGCTACATTTAACTTTCTCATGTACATGAAATCCTTAATACGCTGTGTGCTATTATTTCTCTTTAATTATCCAAGACTAATTTGAGTAGCACTGCTGTCAGTGTCACTTCACTAGCTAGCTGTAAGTTATAGAGTTACAGACCTGAGTGTGGTAGCAACCAAGTCTTTTTTTTTCTTTCTCTTGTGTTCTTTTCATTTGTTAAATATCTACATCTTCTTTCTAGCCTGGTGATAAATGGACATTACCGGATCAATGTCATACAGTGATGTGCTTTCCAGGTGATTATACAGTTCTGGAGAGCCACCAGATTAACTGTGAGAAGATGCCAAAACCTGTATGCCATAGCAATCTTCCTGCTGTTAAGGTTGAAGAAATGTGTGGCTGCCGATGGGTGTGTCCCTGTGAGTAACTTTCTTTGCATGTATATTCCCTTATCCTCATCACTTAAAATGTTTTCAGAAACATAATGTTGAATAGAACACAGAGCTGTCAAATCGTTGTAGAAATCAAAGGTGGTTGAAGTGGGATGAACTGAACATCATACACCAGTTGGACTAATGGTCTCTTGAATAAGAATCTTACTGATGCCTGAGGAGTTTGCAGTATATATGCAACATATTTGCAAGTTCAGGGCCATTACAAGCTTATTTCTCATATTACAAGAGCTACAATGCTTTGTCAGAGAATCTCACATACACTTTCCAAAGCTGTCTGAACTGGAAAGTGGGGTGTAGAGAGAAAAAAGAAAGAAAGAAAGAAAGAAAGAAATTTGTCTGAGCAAACTATAAACTATTGATTCATTCCTTATCAGTCTCTAGGCTTTAGGATTTGGTCTGAATTCAATCAAGCAAATGTATTAAAGAAACAATAACAAAAAAACCCCACTTCCTGCTTCCATAAGCCTTTACACTGAATATGTGAGTAGAAACAGTGAATATTGTGTGATTCATGCTTTAGTGCTTGGAAAAATGCTTTGACTGCAGTGAAATGGTTATAGGTGGGGGGTAAGGGAAGGTGTGATTTGTGACTCCATGTTTGTGTTGCTCCACAGCAGTCACTGGGAGCAGCACTTTGTGATTGAACCAAGGATAGGTTCAATTGTTGGATATTTTGTATGCTTCGATGTGAATTCAGTGACTGAGCCAAGCTTCTCCTCCATAGCAGAGGCACTGTAGTCATATATTCAGCTTCCAAAAAGGAAAAATAGTCAAGATGTTTATCTTGATTTGAATTAAAGGTCCAAAAGCTCAACTCCAGAAAATTTAAAAGGCTGTAGCTGTAGAAAAGGAAGAGTAGCAATGAATGCCTTTCTGCAGCTTATTTGTGTTTGCTTTTATGGCAAACAGAAATTTGCAAAAATCTCAAAAACTGGAACTTTAGGTATTATTTCAGTACTGTTTAAACGCTTTTCATGGTCTGAATCTTTGGCTGTTGATGGAGCTTGGAGGAGTGAACTGCTCAATATACTTCTGAAAATTAGTTTATATCAAAAGACACTTGATTACTTTTAAAAGTAGATTAAAAACCTGTAAATGTTCTAATCTTAATCTTGTGTTAATTTTAATCTAATCTTAATTAAAAATAACCTCTGCAGAACTGGATGTTTTAAGAACAATTTCTGCAAAAGGCTAATACAGTGACTGAAGTATCCGAGCTGGGTAGAGAGATTTTGATCTGTTAGACATACAGAATTTTCACACAAGTTTTATCATGTCATAAAAGCACATTTATTCATCCAGACTCTTTAAAGCCAACATTTCTGTTATGATATAAATGTTCCATAAATGTACCACGATTTTTAGTTCAATCATCTTCTGTATTTTGTAATGCTTAGAAGAGGCATCTACTCATAAAAGGTGCATTTGTAATATTTTTCTCCACCATAAATGCATTGATAGCAACATTAAAGCATTACTTTTGGCATTAAAAGCATGTCTCTGTAATAAATTTCTGAAAGAATAAAATGAAAATTGCTACTTGTAACGTTAGTTACTTGACATGGAAAGAGCTTTAGTTGTCTTGAGGTTACTATTGCTTAAAATGAGTTAACATTTGTTTAGCTTTGTATGAATTTGATGACGTATGATAACCCAAGCTTTATATCATACTGAAAAAGAAATTTAAGTTTGTGAGGAAAGGTGATAAGTTTGTCATATATTATGAAAGAGAAAAAGAGCTGATCAAAATATTTTCATGATTCTGATCCCTAATTGAACAAAAACTCATGTGTAAAACTCACTTGCTTCAAGGCCTTTCAAGGTGTAAGCTTCAAGCTAAATGATCCTCTATAAATTTATCCAAACTTTTTGTTTCATGCTTTCATTTCTTTTCATTGATTCGCAGGTATCTGCATGGGAAGTTCGTCTCGACATATTGTCACTTTTGATGGGCTGAATTTTAAGATGACTGGCAACTGTTCCTACACCTTGTTTCAAGATGTACAACATGATGTCAAAGTTCTCCTCCATGAAGGACCATGCAGAGCAACACCAAAGATGAACTGCATGGACTCTATTGAAGTGAAACATCAGGGTGTGTCCATTCAACTCTTTAGTGACATGACAGTAAGTTGAACACAATGAAATGCCTATATGTTGTTTGTTCAAGCTATAGAATTTCCAGTTGTGAGGAAGATTTGTTCTATTTTATTCCCCCTCTCCATGAGTTTCTGCTCCCCTTGCAGCCTATTCTTATGCTTCTAAACATATGCAAACAAATGCCTCATTTCAATTTCATGATACAAGGTACATTCACATAATGAGGCAGACACATTTATTGTCTTTTTCTGCTCTCTGTACTGGTATGACAATGTCAAGAATGTGGAATTTGGCAATGCCTCTCTGATGCTTCTGCCAGAAAGGCAGGGACTGTAGACAAAATATACTTCACTGTGCTTCTCTTTTCATAGAATCATATAATCAGTAAGGTTGGAAGGGACCTCTGCAGATCATCTAGTCCAACCTCCCTGCTCAGCAGGGTCACCTAGAGCATGTTAGACAGGGTTGCATCCAGGCGAGCCTTGAATATCTCCAGAGAAGGAGAATTCACAACCTCCCTGGGCAACCTCTTCCAGTGCTCCATCACTCTCACAGTGAAGAAATTCCCCCTCACGTTCAGGTGGAACTTCCTGTGGTTCAGTTTCTGCCCATTGCCTCTTGTCCTTTTACCAGAGATCCTTTGTACGATATTATCACTTGATGCATGGGAGAACAGTCTGTATTCTTCACAAATCTATGCAAGCTATAATCTATCTGGTACCTGTGTCTAGGTGAAAAACTAGGGTGTGAATTCTGATATTGTATGCAGGAAATTCTTTGAGGATGGACCTCTGTCTTAGAAGACAGGCTGGCTTAGTATGTATTTATTTTATAGACATAAAAGTATTCAAATTCTGTATGATACATTTCCAGTCTCTAGGTTCTTCAGACATACAGGAATCAGCTAGCCTGAAAAGGTGATCTCTTCTGACTCTTGTGTAGCAAAATAGGATAGATTAAAACACCTGGGTCTGTTTCTGCATGGTGATGCGGAGCCATTGCTTTTGCTGGGGTTTAATGATGCTCTCACAGAGAGCGTTTTAACTTATTGGCATTAGCTCAGTAATCTGCATAGACATGATGCTGAAAGAATGGACTCATATGGAAAAGTGCTGAAAAGGTTGTTCATACAATACACAGAATGGAAAGTTAAATAATTTTCTACATTTTTAAGACTCAGCATAAAATTTCAGCTTGCAAAATTGGTTCTTATATCTAGATTCAGTCAGATCTTCCAGTCCCCATGAGGTCAAAATGTTATTCAACTTAAAGACTGGATTTATTTTAAATGTGTGTTAGAACTGATGTGATGATCTTGCCTTTTTGAAAACAGGTAGCTGTTAATGGTGAAAGAGTTCATATTCCCTATTCTAACAGTTTCTTTGAAGTCACTGTCTATGGAGCAATAATGCATGAAATAAAGTTCTCTCATCTTGGACATAATCTCACGTTTACTCCAAGAAACAATGAGTTTATTCTTAAACTAAATCCAAAGAGCTTTTCTTCAGGAACACATGGGCTCTGTGGTAAGTCTGCAAATTAGTGATTTTAACAGCTTCCTATATGGGCTTTAACTAATTTTAAGGTTATTGGAATTTGTGTGATCTTGAACCTGCAAACTTTCTAGCTGAGCTGGTCCCCTGTTGTAGTTAAATTGCTAATCTGTGTAGGTCTTCTTACTATTGCCATCAGTGTAATAGCTCAGTCACTATTTTAAGGTATTATAGGGTTAAAAAAAAAGCAAAAAAAAAAAAACAAAAAAAAAACAAAAAAAAAAACAGGCTAGTCATCTGTGCTCTTTTAGTTGTTTCACATCTTTTTAAAGAGAAAGTATTTTTTGTTTTGATGAGGCTTTAACAATGGTTCTTGTGTATACATGTCCATTTATGTGAGAGACTCATACTTAAAGTGAAAGTGAGCAGTTTGTGAGGAGTGTATATACCTGGGAGGGCTAATTCTAGGGTATCAGGATTGTCTTTGAGAAATTTGCTCAGATAAGTTACCATTACTGTAGAGAGCATTATTGCGCTAGAGTTGCATTATTTCAGCAGTTTTCATCCTGGACCTTACGGCAGTATTTTAGAGATCAAGAACCCTGAACACTAATGAAGTAAGTGAGAGGCCCTACCCCAGTACAGATGCTGTGGCCTGCAAAATCCTTCTTGTAGATCTCAGCATTCTTTGAGGCTTAAAAAACCACTTCAGTAGTATTATTTCATCATATACCTCCACCTATCAGTTCCTCATATAAATATGAGTGTATTCCTCATATAGATACAAATCTCTGAAAAAATGTCTTTTGGGTTGGCACTGCCTGTTTCCTCCCCTATGAGAAATGGCAAACTGGAAAAAATGAGTCCTTTCCTCACATTTTAATTATTTTTGTTCATCTTGCCAATAACTAAGAAAATGTTGCAAATAAAATGATCTAATCTTTTGTATGAATAACTGGCACTTTGTTTAGCTTCAGAGCTCTTAGCAGTTTTCTGGAGAGACTGTAACATAAGCAGATCCTAACATCACTTGCTCATGAGAAATGAAATGTAAAGATCTTGAAGATACGAGCTGTTTTCCTGCATGCTTTCTAAGGAAAGGACCACACATGCTAAACAGTAAAATCAAACATCAGCAAATACAAAGACTGTGATAGAAACCACTGTAAAATTTAGAATTAAATGTAGGAAATGTGACTTGGACTTATTTTCCATGACATCAGGTGCTTGATGAAGGCAGGTTTGGGATCCTGGTCACTTGGTCTGTAGAAAGGGAGGGGAAGATYTGAGGTGTCGAGCACCCCTCTGGATGTGCCTGTCTCGTGTATCTGACTATAAAGAGAGACAGTGATGAGGTGTCTAGCCCAAGTGCTTTCATAGTTTATTTGGATTAATCAATATCTTTTACCTATTTCTAGAAGTACCTAATGGGCACAACTGCATTATGAATCATGTATTATGATAATTCAGCAATGCTCTCCTTGAGATAATGGATTTGAAAGAAAAAGCAAATAGGAAAAGCCACCACTAGGTTCTGTCTGTGAAGCTGAGACATGTAGTAGAACTGAAACACTAAACGTAGCAAAAATTTGTACCAATGTGATCTAATAATATGCTGATGCTATACTGGGTGCCTAGTGTTCAGCTTGAATTTGGCTTTGCACTGGTTGCAGCTGATCTAACAGAATTACCTTGAACAGCCTGTTTCTTTTCCTAGCTTATTACTTTTAAATGCTGCTTGCAAAGGAGAATATTACTTCCCCTCATAAGAGTTCTAATAYGCATTACTGTTTAAATAATTAACAGCAAGCATAAACAGAAAAACAAAAACAATTTTAAAGGCTCTTGCTCAATTTTTCACTGTCTTGTGATGCCATGATCTCACTGATTCTCTAGCATTGCTGTGATACCAGGAATACAATACTTTCCTGCCTCGTGTAATAAAGAAATAGGAAATGAGACTCAGGGTTTTCATGTCTACATTGATAATAGCTGTGAAGAGCATCTCTCGTTCATCTTCCCCTTGCAGTTCACCAAGCTGCTCCAGTCAGTTCTCTCTGCCCTACACCTGTTTTCTCAAGGTTTATTTTATTACTGATTGTATATGGATGGCTTATTTTCTTTTTACTCATCCTCCTAGGTGTGTGTGACCAGAATCATGCCAATGACTTCATGTTAAGTGATGGCTCTGTCACTCCTGACAGCAGTGTATTTATTCATGAATGGACTGTGAAAGAACCAGGCAAGATCTGCGAAATTAGAAAAGAAGACAGATGCTCTGAACATGCTACTCGCCACTGCAGCATCCTGCTCGCTGCTCAGTTTGCAGAATGCCACCAAGTAATCTCTCCTAACATGTTCTATGAGGCATGCCAAGAAAACAGCTGCTATGAGGATGAAGCCTGTGAGATGATAACTTCYTATGCACACATTTGCAGGGCAAATGGGATCTGCACTGATTGGCGAACACCTGAGTTTTGTCGTAAGGATTTTACAATACATTAAAATTGATACAGAAATTGATATATTTCTGCTTATGAAAGAGGCATAATATTTATTCATCAGTACCTCAGAACTTTGTCTCCTTTCATCTGTATTTCTAAAGAATTAAGTAGTTTGGAAAATGGTAGAAATGGTAGTGTCTGCACCTTGAATGATGTCTAATTTCTTTTCTTAGAGGAGGGATCAGTGTAAAAAATGTCTAACTGTATGATATGGTGCTCTCCTATCGCTGTTTCTAGCTTGTCTGTGTAACTCTAGATTTTTGAATGTCATGTAATTAGGCTGAATTTCTAGATTAAGTTTCCCATATAAGTGATATTACAGGTCAGGTAATAGGTTTGTTATCCGCTGGGCTGCATATTGTAGAAAAGATGTTTGTTATGAAATTGCACAGCTTTACTTATTATGCAGCACTAGAGGGATAACCTAATAAATGCATGCAAACGCTGTATACAGGCAAACATAGGCCCCACTGAACCTTCTTGGGGCCAAGTCTATACTAAGGGTCTGCTCCAGTTCTGCCAGTTCGTGTCAGGCACAGATACAGTTGCTTTGGTACAGACATTGGAGTGCCTGTTCACGGTGGATAGGGAAAGGTATAATTTAGAGTAGTGGAACTGCTCTGCTTCTTTTATCTGTTGCAAGTGCCAATGGCACAAATTAAAACTTTTCTGGATTCTCTATCCTTGCATATATTTGTGTGGGCATCAAGACTTTCTGAAAATCTTATGGCTTATGTTAGTCTGTCTGTACTGATGGTTACAGACATTCAGATACTCACCCACAGTATTTCTGATTTTTTAGTCAGATATATGAGATGGGGTTAGGTTTAGCTCAACTGGTTAGAGCATGGTGCCAAGGTCATGAGTTCAATCCCTGTACGGGCCACTTGTTTGGGGTTGGACTAGATGATCTCCAGGAGTCCCTTCCAACCTTACCAATTCTATGTATGAATGGTAAGCCTTTTCCTTTCCGACTAGATGCTTGTATAGTGTTTTGGTGTCCCAGACATTTCTTGCATCTCCTATCTCTAATTTTTATTGGCGCTTATAGCCAGTTCTTGTTGCTTTGTTTTCTTTCTCTCTTGCTCCGTGTATACTTTTTGTCTCAGAAGTGGACAACTAGTATCCTAAAGGTATGATACTACAAAGGCTCAGCACACGTGTTGGTTTTGTTTGAAGCTCAGACTGAATGAATTATAGCATATGAAATGAAGAATGTGAATATGAATTTGACTTGAATCTCCAGTTAATGTCTTGAATAATTCTCCAGGATAGGTTTTTGAGGAGAATATTACTGTTGCAGACCAAATCTTTTAAGAAACAACATGATCTGTTTAGAATACAGTACTGACAAACAGAAGAAGAACATTGCCTGCCTTTTTCCAAACTCAGTGTTTCAGCTAGACTTTGCAAATTGTAATATCCAAGGCAGAGTGTCAGTGAAGTATCTCAATAACCTCTTTGCAATCTTCAAATTCCTATCTTATTACACACTACGTACTAGGATAGCCAAGGAACTCTCCAGTTTAACACTAGTTACATAAAACTAGTCATTAGTGTCTTAACAATAGCATCATTTTTCTCCTTCAAGCAGGTGCATGTGTGCAACTACCAAACTATAAGATTGCCATTACAGGGATGTTCAGGATGTACAGRATATATGAATGACTAAATAGACTGTACAGCTTAATCATTCTACCACTACATGTTTAAAGCCAATGGCATCACTATAAATTATCTTGCTTCCTCCCCCCCCCCCCAAGTGAATCCATATAACTTTTGTAGAGCTTGACTGAGTTTTTGTCCTGCCATGTTGGGACATCTGAAGCAGCACAAATCCTCCCTGCGTGCTGTGCCTGGATAGGTGAATATACTGGACTATCCCTTAAGGACATAGCCTGCTTGCCAATCTGTGCTGGTTCAGTTCCACTTCCTCAGCTTTCACTGGCCCTTTCTGGAAGAGAGGATATGTTAAGTAGTAGCTGGTAGACATCCAGCTTTTTGTCATTGTATGGAAGGAAAGCTTACTCTAAGGTGCAAATGCATAGTATTTTTCTGGTCCCCATACTTAGTAGGCTTGTGTTGGAGTAATCTGTGGCCTCCACTGCTAGCCATTTAGCTCTGAGGCATAGAAAGGCACCCCTCAAGCAGGCTCACTACCTATAGTGAATTCCTGCTGAATAGGGTTTCCATTTAAATAACACCAGAGGGTTTATCTTTATGTGACTATCATAGGGATTTCTAACAAGTCATTGCACTGTGATACCAAGATGTGCTGGGATTCAGCTTTGGGTGGAGAGGAAGCTTTATTCATTTGGAAATAGGATTGTTTATACAGCCCTTAGTGGATAAACTAATATATATTTATTCTGCAGTTACAAAAAGAGGTGGCAGTTCATGCAGAGGTGAGTAGGTTAAGGAAGAGAGGAGACTGCCACTTTTGGTGGCAGTAGCAGTCTAGGTAAATTTAAACTGACCTCAAACCACTCCCAAGGTCATTGGAAAATCCCCTCCTACAGATACTTCTTTGGATAAAGGAGACCTGTTAAAGGATGTTTGACAAAGCTGTGCCTGAGAATTGCAGGGATATTGAATAACAATGGCAATAGCTGATGCACTGTTGTCATTTCCCTGGTGCATTATTCACTCCAGCTTCAGAATCCCTGGGGTTTTAACTGTACTTTTTGCTGCATGTAACAGTCTGGTGAGGCAAAACCTCAGCCAGTGACCTCAAGAGTTAGCTAGTTACCAAATTTGGACTAGATTATACTGCTGATAAGGAGGCAGTGTCATTGTCATCTGAAGGGAAGTCTGCCTTTCTTCATGTACCACAGGCTTGAAAAAATGAATCCAGTTTCCCCGAATCTCCACTCAGGACTTTAACCAAAGCTGCTTTGTCTTATCTGATCTGTTTGAACCACGAAGTCAGGGTATATCCCAGTGCAAACTATCATTCTAAATCTTCCACTGTGAACTCAATTTATTTATTTTATTTTGATGGACCTGGACACACACTTTCTGTAGATCCTCACAGAGGTTATTTTCTCCCAAGCAGTATCTACTAAGAATAGCTAGAATACTTCAAAGGGAAGATAACCAGCTGTAGAAATTTCAATACTTGAATCTGCCAAGTGACCCTTCAAAATATGCTGATTGTAGGTTTACAGCAAACTGTTTCTTCCAGCTTTTCATTTACTATTCCCTTTTTGGAAGAGGAAGCTATGTTTCAGTGGATCCAAAAACTGAGAATATAATATCAACAAATGATTATAGCATGCATCAGACAGACAAATATTTGAGGTAGATTTCATTTGAAACTAATTTGGCAGAAGAATTAGTCTTCTAATCACTTAGTTTTCATTTTTATTTTTTCCCATTAGCTAGACTTACAGTTGTCTTTTCCTTTCAAGTTAGAAGCAGTAAGCATTTAAGGTGAGCAGACACTTAAATAGCCCACCAATAGCAAGGCTTATTGAAATACTTCTTTGAGAGGCTGATTGTGGGGATCCTTATGTTCCRTATCTCTGGCAAAAGTTTCTGTACAAAAAGCAGAGTTATCTGTAAATCATATACGATCTCTGGAGCATAAAGACAGCATTTTGTCTGAGTGGTTTTCTACAATCTCCTGGTGTTATTTTTGAATGATTTTCTGGGCACTGTTGGAATTTATCCTGTCTTCTGATACTGCCTATGCATATCTCATCTTCCATGTCACCAAGGCCAAAAAGACACTTCTGACAAGGGCATTCACATCAGCTCCTTTATATTTCTTTTGCAAAATGAAACTACCCTCTTTTTTATTTAAAAACACATTGCTATTTTATGCAGAAACACAGGCTTTTTTTATAGCCTCTCTTGAGTCAGGATTGTGTTTTTCACTGTGTTCTTCACACACCTGGCTCCCTAATGCTAGCTAAAGAGGAGGAAAGAAAAGGGGCTCTAAAATGCTTCAAGGACTTTACCATTAGTATTGATTTTGGTTGGAAGACGTCCATTTACTGAGACTAAAGGGCATCAGTATTAAACCCTAAAATAATTTAATTTTGTGCAGAGGTTTATGAGATTTGCTTTAGGGCTACTGTATGGAAGCAAGATGAAAGCCAGTGTGCTGAGTATACTTATTGTCACTGGAATAAGAAAGTAGATTAAATGCTACCTTGATAGATGATGTGGATGTATTTTCACAGGTATTCATTAGAGCTCAAGTGAGATCATCACAGGCAGTAAGCACTGGTGCTTACCGTAATCATCTTGTGTTCAGAAGAATTGTTTATGGGAATGAGTTTTTCTGGAAAACATTTTATAGTTCACATAGCTTTTCGTAGGCAAGATTCTCGATTCTCAAATTATATAATCTGTCCTATTTTGCTTAGATAATCCTTTCGTCTTTTCAGAATCCAACTAAAATATTTCATAATGGTATTGGACACCTCATCACGTTCTTGGAGCTGTTCAAGTTCCTCTGCATCTTCTAAAATGTGATAGCTATGCCTATGCATAACGCCAACACACCAGAAATAATTGAATTTAGCATAGCCCAAAACAGAGCAGAGTTAGCTTTAAAGGCATTCATTTTCAGTTTCCTTTGGCTGTGGTATATGTAGACAGTTCAACTGATGAATGCCTGTTTGTTTTGGAGCTCAGGTCTTCCTTCAGTAATCGTTTTAAGTATCTTTTGTCAGGGGATTGCAAAAAGCTTTATAAACCTCACAAAAGTGACAATCTGTGATAGGAGAAAGCATCTTTTCTAATGGAAGCTGTAGAGAACAATTAAACAGGTTACAGCAGTATGCAGTAGAGAATTTGTGTCCCTATTCCTTGAGTGGCTGCAGCCTTAGTTTTATGTTTGCTTTGAGAGATGACAATTTCAATGCCGTGAGCTCATCAATAAACTTTTGTGTGTTAGCTTAGGAAATGCAATTTACTTCGACTTCGGGCATTTCAGTTAATCCAGCAAGTTTTGTTTTTGAAGTACCCATATATCATAGAATATAGAATCAGTAAGGTTGGAAAGGACCCCTGGAGATCATCTAGTCCAAACCCCTGCTCAAGCAGGGTTACCTAGAACATGTTAGACAGGGCCTTGAGTCCAGGTGGGCCTTGAATATCTCCAGAGAAGGAGACTCCACAACCTCTCTGATATTCTGTACCTATATATTCTGTTTCTGAGCTTTCTTTAATAGCTTAGGAACACTACAAATTCTCAAAAACTCTTTATTTAATACTCTAATCTGTCCTGGATGTCTCCCAGTCCAGCACTGTAACCAATACTTCTCTGATACACAGAAAGATGGTTCCAAATTCTGATGTCTGTAGTGTTGAAAAAAAATTGGCAAGATGTTCAGCTAATGTAAGCGCTTGTAGCATTGCTACAGTAAGTAGTGTTATTCTGATTCATATGACCTAAAAATGTGGCTTGATTTTTGCATGGACTATAATTTAAGCATGTATCTTCAATCGTTTTATTCTACAGATTTTGATACTTTTAAAGACATATTTTTCATAGCTGTTAATATCTGAAGAAAATAAAGTATATTCATGATGATCAGTTTCAAAAAAAATGGACAGAATTCTAAAGAAAACATGAGTGAAAACATTGCTCTGCATTTCAGACCTCTTCTAACAAGATTTTTTTTCTGTCTTCCTACAGCAATGAAATGTCCCACATATTTGATATATGATCACTGCAACAAAGCCTGCATAAAGCACTGTGAGAATAGTACTGAGCTCAGTGTTTGCAAAGATTATCCCACAGAAGGCTGCTTCTGTCCGAATGGACAGGTGATTTTCAACAACAGCTGTATTGCTGAAGAAGACTGCACACAGTGCATCAGTGAAGATGGCACACACCACCAGGTAGATATATACTTATCAGCTTACCTTTGTGAGAGACTGAGGTTTGTACCTTTCTAAGCTTTCCACTTTGGACATTTTATTTTTTAGCTCAGTTCTTCATAACTGACCAGTTGTCAGCCCCAAGTAGCTCCCCTACTGTGAAATTGGCTAGGCTCGATGTAAAATTCACAGCGGGGACTCTATGGCCCTGGAAACACATGACAAATCTGTGTGGAGATAAGGCCAGAGAGAAGAGGAGAGGGATGGCATAAGTCACCATTTACCAAGATAAACACCTCCATTCAGTAGGCTTTTACCAGTAATGAGAATTAATCACAAAACTGGAATCCCTGCTCAAAACGACTGAAATGTGTTGTCTTTGTAAAGTGGTTGATGTTGAGCAGTGAGAGCAAGCTCACCTTATGCAAGTCATATTAGACCCTCTTCCTTTTTGGACATTAAATATGGGCAGATGAGGATCATTCCTTTTATGAAATTTATTATATTATTTTTACTTAAAATCCACTTACCGGAGCTAATTTCAAGCCATTCAGTAGCAAAATGGAATAAGGAAGAGGTACCAGTGCCAGGTGCCAGGTCTGCCATTGGAGGCTGTTCATTTTCTCCTTTAGCATCACATAATGAGTGCACAAGCTCCTAGTTACATTCCCTATTCCAAATAACATCAGGATTGTTCCTCTTCAGCCCCAGCTGATCAACTCTGGGCTGTCTTATTGAAGTCATCCAGTTCTCTTAAATCTTAAACTTTGTTAGGGGACTTTAAGAGGAAGGGCCTTTATTTTCAGTATTTTATGGATGCTAGATTTGTATTATTTTTGGATGGTCTTATTCTACTAATCATACTTGGTTTCACAGAGTGCTCTCTTTTATACCATGTACTTTCAGTAAGGAACAGAAATCTCCATGTATGGTATGTGGTATTGGATAGTTTATTCTTTAGGAAAAAAGGTAGATTTTTACAAGTGAATGAATATGTGTACTCTGAATAACCTCATTTTTCATGCACAACATTTAGGCTCACAGTCCAGCAACAAATGTTTAACATTGATGGTTAGAACAAAAGAAGGAAAAGCCACCATTTGTGGCTAAAAACATCTCTCTCAAATACTATTTGCACCAACTAACATAATGACAAAAGCATCAAACTTACAGAGGAAATACTATTTTTAGGTGACAGGATACCTGCAAATAATATGTCTGGCTTACTGAAGGAAGTATTGCAGGTACTACTTGGCCAATACAGTAGAGGTACTAACTACAGATTTGCATGATTCTTTCTTAGGCCCGTGCAATAGGCACACACACCTCTGAGATTTGCTAGCACAAAGAAGGCACCTACTACAGGCACGACCTTCTTGTTCACAGGGATCGTCCTGTCCAATGGTTTATGCATTAGTGCCACCTGCTGGTAATAGCAGAGCACAGCTAAGTGACTAGCATTTCAGTAAATACGATTTTTGAAGGTTTCCTACTGTTGAGCAAGGGAATGATAGGGGAACGTAATAGCATCCTTGCCCAACATATACTATRGATTTTGGAAGCAAGAAGGAATCACATAAAAAATGTGTGTTCTTTTGTTCCACAACTGTGTGATCCAGGTGATGTTTTCCAAAATGAAAGGCTAGATTTTTCTGAAGGACTGAGCACATATGGCTCTTACAAACTTACATTTGAAGGTTACAGAATCTCCATACATTAGACAGTGATTTTTTTGTTCTGTTTTAGTTTTTTATTTTTTGTTTTAAATACAGTAACTCTAGATTTGTATAATACTTAAATAGAGTTGGTAAAAGCCAATTGCACCCCCCCAGTGACTTTATAATAAGAGGAACAGGAAAAAATACAATTATTTCTCTTGCCCCCTCCCCCCCAACTTGCAGTGTATGTAATCACTGCCCTAAACTCAAATTAGTTGTGCACAATTCCCTTTGAGCCTAAAAACCCTAGTCATTTTATTATGGTTCTATATGAAATCATTAGTGCAAATGCACAGATTAAAGCATAGGGTCTGTATACTGTAAAGCCCCAAATCCTCAGGCAATGTGGTGCAATTTCCGTTTGAATAATTGTTTCAAGTCCTTGTGGAGAGAAGCTCAGTGCATGTCTTGAAAATAATGTTTGCAGTGATATCTGCCTACTTGTTGCTACAGTAGTCCTAAAATTCATGTGAATTGTTGCATGCTCTTTAATGGAGTTTTAATTCTGAAAACCTCTACATCTCAATGGCAAGGCTTAGATGCAGCTACCATGTGGATGCACAGGTGCAGGGCCAGGGAAGCTCAGTTCACACAGCCATTCCGCATCTCCGTCATCATGGAGTTAGCAGTGTGAGCAGTACATCAGACAATGCAGTTCCTGAAACTCCCTCTTTCCCTCAGGTGTTCTCCCATATTCCTTTCCACATCAGATAGGTGCTTGGTCTTATGGGACTCGGAACACCAATGCCAATATAGAGCTCTGTATAGCACAGTGTTATCTTCTGTCATTTCTTCTGGTACCAGAGAGAGGATCTTACTTACACTGAGGAAAAACTTGCCAGAAGATTGAAGCTGATGGAAGTGTTAGAACAAATGCTGTGATTCTCGCTATGTCCTGAAATGTATTTCACATCACCATCTCCAGATGTGGGTATTCTCTGTCAGCTGCCTTCTCAGGACTTTTTTTTACCCGAAGTCCATTGAATGCTCTGGCAGAGGGCTTGGAGATGCTTTTCCTAAGTCCTGAGAAAGTGTTCTTCAGTAGCAATATGTTGATGCAAGCTTTCTTTGACTAGAATACCTTTCTTACAGATTAGTTAATCTTATGTGCTTTGGTTTCTAAGCTTTGTTAAACCCCTAGTTGTCTTGTTCTAGCTTGCCTCTTGTCTTATCCTTGTCATACTGCTAACCTTTGAAAGTAAAATACCATTTTTACTGTCTTTTCAGACCCCTGTAAGGCTTTAAGGTGCATATATACYTGCAGGTGAAGGTGGCAGTATGCTTAGATGCTGCTTTTCTTTCTTCTTATTAGTAATGATCTCAACAGGCTGTTATTTTTAAAAAACACTCCAGAGTTCTCTGGATGACATCTTTTCCCTTCATGGCACCCTAACGTATTCTACAAGTTCTGACCCAGAACCTGGACTGATTGTACAGATTTACTTAACTGTCCCATAATGCATCTTCACTCTTACCTATTCACGTGGATGTCAAATGTAGTCCTCAACAGACAACTACATTTTTAAAATCAAGGATTGACCTCCCTCTCATGAGAGGCAGCAGTGGTTAATTGTACACTTCACTGGTAATTTCTGGCAACATGCTTATTACCATTAGGTAATTACCAAAGGAAGGATGGTTTCTGATTTGGGATTGATACAATATTCATCCAGTCTGCAGTCCACTGGGAAATCAAGTGATGAGGCCTCAGATATTCTTAATCAAAAAAATACAGTGTTTATTTCTCTGTGCTTAAGTACTACTAATTTGGGAAAGCAACCACTTCTGTGAATTTCCCAAAATATCGCTGTTTCCCTTATTAGCACTGAACATCCTATCATGGTATGTAGTTCCATGATTACACTGTTACTTACAATAGCTTGCAATTACATTTATAACATCTGAGCATGTTTCATACATAAAACAATAGTAATTCCTCATCCCAATTCTGCATTCTTTACATCGCTTGCTAAATTGATGCACTACAGTCATTTCAGAATTATGTATCTCCTTAGGTTCTTACCATTAACAAAACAAGCAACCAATTTTGTATGTAGTCCTCTGGTTTTTCAGTTTAATTTTGTTCACCCTCCCCCACTCCCACCACCAGCGTACCACCGATCAGAACACTTATTTTCTAACTGTTCTTTTCATGCAGCACTTGGAAACATGGATTCCCACCAATGAACCCTGCAAGATCTGCATGTGTCTTGACAACAGGAGAGTAAACTGCACTGTCCGACCTTGCCCTACTGCCAAATGTAAATTGGTTTAGCTCCAAGTATGATTTCACTTGAACTGATTTTTGTTGCCTATTTGACTTGTTCTTATCCAAACTCGTTTTGTGGGTGTTTTCTTCTTACTCCAGCTGTTGAATGTGGTCCCTGTGAAGTTCCTCGCTTGCGCAGGGTTCCTGGACAGTGTTGCCCAGAGTATGAGTGCGGTAGGTTTTCACAACATGTTGGGATCTTTGAAGACATAGAATTCATGTTTTTATTTAATGCCAGTATAATACTTGTTTTTTTAAACCACTGAATGTATGACCATGATGGGCAGGGGGAGGAACCCTCCTGAGGACAGGAACTATGTTCACTTCCCATGCAACTTGCTCCTTTATAAAGGATGCAGAAGGGAAGGGAACTTTCTTTCATCTAAATGAAAGGGGTCTTTTTCAAGTACATATTTTTGAATGATCTATATTTAAAAATTAAGTACAACATTAGAACATTAATACATGTAACCCAAACCTAACCTGTTCCCTGAGCTATTTTGAAAACAAGTTCTAACCTACTGTACGTTATCTTATTTCAGATTTTAGGAGAGCAAATGAATATAAGGAAAACAACTTAATAGGGGTGCACATGTGTTTTCTTGAGGATTATTAATCATACATTGTCTTAAACACTCTCTCAACTTTTTTAGTCTGTGATCTAGTCTCCTGCAATTTGCCTCCTGCCCCTGTCTGTGAGTTTGGCCAGCAGCTTGCCCTCACCAACCCAGGAGAATGCAGACCAAATTATACATGTGGTAAGGTGTCTTTTTAACGTGGAGTGATATATTGCATTTGACAAATTCCTTTAGGTGTTGCTTTTTTCCCTCTGAAAAGTTTCATTTTGGAGCCAATGGATGTGAAATGATTTTGCCAGAAGGATGTCATTGGCACTTTTGATTTAAGGAAAAGAGAAACGCTGCTGTCTTGGATGTGTATTTTCTGACTTTTTTGCTTATTTTATAAACCTTTTCAATTGTATGTGAGAGAAGAATATTTTCTCAGAATAAGACCTTTTCCTGAACCTGCAGCACTGTCTTTGACCCAGGTCTTTTATATTTGCATTACTTCTTATTCTTTAAGTAGTTGTGTAATGCTTTACAGTAACAATTACTGCTTTGTTCACTGGAGAACTGTCTTTGTTCAGCTGCAGTGCTCTGAAATGCTGTGCACTTAATGTGGTACTCAATTTTTTTCTGCTAGCCTGTAGCAGAGAAGCATGCAATTTAATTCAAAGTCCTTCCTGCCCACCACATCGAAAACTGACTGTTAAGAAGACCGAGTGCTGTGATAAATATGAATGTACCTGCAGCTGTATGAACTCAACAGTGAGCTGCCCTCCTGGGTATTTATCTAGGTCTCTCACTAATGACTGTGGCTGCATATCTACCACCTGCATTCCAGACAGGGTAAGGGGAATGAACTACACTTTCCACAGATAAGAATGATGTCTTTTATACAAGGAGTGACAGTACTACAGTAGATGGATTGCTAGATGTAAACAAGTTCCAAAGCAGAGTATGAGATAATGATACAAAGGCACTTTTGATTAACATGTATGCAAGAGAAATACGTGGTTCTGTCACACTGGGCATTTTATTCAGACATAACTAACCCTTTTTTGTGACTTTGAGATATTCAGATGAATATATACCTAGCCAACCTTAAAAGTCGTTCAAGCATTACAAATTTCAGAGATAATTCTGAAATTTGTAATTTGTTTCTGGGTAATGCAGCTACGTGCATTTGGATCTGTATAGTTATTGTCTTTCGGAATTGCATTCTTTCAATCATATACTAACTTTACTGAGATATTTAAGAACATCTTAGACCTAAACTTAATTTTGCCAACCGTTTTATAAGCTATTATACTGAGTTAACCTTTATGATGAGGTTGCTTAGAAGAGAGGTTGCAAGGCAGTGTAACCTGTCCACTAGAGAAATCTTATCTTACAACTTACCTAAGGTTACACTGTCTTGCAGCTCAGGAGATCTGAGTTTTATTTTCTGTTCCTCAGTACTTCATGACCTTGCATAAGTCATTATATTTCTCTGTGACTCAGTTTATACATCTATAAAATAAAAAGGTGCTGATCTCTTTAATAACATGCTGTAAAACCTACCAATTGTGCAATGTAAGAGATGTCAGTGCTTTTGTTGTAGCTGTGATGGCCTATGGACACAAGCGAATGAATGTTTGTAGCTCAACACAATACCTTTTATCAGGTCAGCTGAAAACATCTTGAGTGCACGGTCCCTTCTTCAGGACTCTCTCTCTCTTTTTTTTTCCCCCCCTCCTCTTCTCTAAATATTGGATTACAGTCAGACCCTGGACAACTCTACTGAAAGATAAAATCTCTGTATTTATTCTTTTACAAAATAGCAGCTTTGGCTGTGTTTATTTTCCTTTCTTGAATAGTGTCACAAGTTTTAAGACCAATAACATTTCCAGTGAGTTCAACATATTCCATAAAATGTATCGTAGATGTCATATCTTAAAAACCAGTCTTGTAGGACCAAAATTGTGTCCTACTTCTAGAATTGTGTCCTTTCATGTATTAATTGTTGTATTCCATAGGTGTGTGTGCACAACAACATTGTCTACCCCATTGGGAAAACCTGGGAAGATGGTTGCAGAGAATGTTCTTGCACTAGTACAAAAGATGATGTTACAGGACTTCAGATGGTGGAATGTCATGAAAAAAGATGTAATATGTTCTGCTCTCGTGTGAGTAACATTTAAACTGATTCATTAGCGAGTGGAGCCTTGATAAGTTTCTAAAAAGATTGCTTTTAAATGTGTATGTAGTAACACTAGAAAAGAACAGAAAATACACATTGAAGCTATGCATTATCTGGGGAACAGAACATAAGAAGGGATGAGTATTATTGACTTATTTTAGGAATATTGTTTTAGGGCCGGATTCTGTTGCCAAAGAAACCAATGACAAGATTATTTTATATTTCAATGAAAGGGGAACTGGTCCCTGAAGTGTCATTTGTACAATAAGTACTTGTGATGCATGAAGTTCATTTTCAAATGAGTTTGTTCTAGGTGAAGTTCACTTTCTGAGGAGGACATTGCAGATCTGTCTATTGCTTACCTCTGCACATTACAGCAGTAACACCACCACATGCTGTGGTCTTCCTTTTGCCCAGACATCTGCTACATACTATCAGATGATATGATCTACTTTTGGAAGCCCACAAAACAAGTATGAGATCCTTTGTTATGTTAACATACCTATCGTGGTCAAGCAGGAGGAGATAGACGTTTGATAAAACAAGTAGGCAGAATTCTAGAAGAGTCAAAGGCATTGGTTAAAAACTAGCAGTACCTGCCAGTATCATAGGTTAGGAGACTTCAGCCATAACATGATTCATGCAAGGAAATGTTAAAGGTGGTAATTATGCTATCCATTATACTTTTGAACTATATAAATGTAAGTATATAGTTACTATTAAACTACCAAGTTTACATCCCTAACATTCCTCATCTTGACATATTGTGGAGAATAAGGGAGCAAAAAAATCCCTGAAAAATTAAATGCGACACCCTGGAGCTATATTCTGCTTTGGTATTTAACACCTTGTGCACCTATATACTGAGAATTTGCATGTCCTTGCTCCATGAGGTTAGCACAGACGGGGCAATCAGTAAGGAGAACAGAAATGCACGGATCACGTCTACAGAAAAATCAGATAACAGAAGAGGTTGCCCAGCTGTGTGCTGATGATTGACCTCCCTCACCAGTTGCAATGTGTCCACAAAATATGTTGTGCTGCTACTGTTGGTGGTGACCACCAATACACTTCGCCTCTTCCCAAAGATTTCAGCATGTTCATGGATTAATTAAGATTGCTCATTAAGGTATTGGCCAATTCCATGAAGGAAAAGGAGTATATAATTTAAAGCAGCTCCTCCTTAGTGTGTGGTCTAGTAGTTATGATATGTAAGTTCAGTAGGCTGTGCAGAGTCCGTGTAGAGTAAGCCTGAGTACGATTAAGTTAATCATGCCTTGGTTTTCAAAGAATTTCAAATGCCTTAATACCACTGTGTTTCAATATCATTTAAATTTCAGTCTCCTTATTAGAACAGAGCTGGACAGCCTTGCACACATGTGGAAAAGGCGAGGTGGTGGAGTTGCTCTTTATGTGAGAGAGCAACTGGAATGCATTGAGCTAGGGGTAGAGGAGGAGCTAATCAAGAGCTTATTGGTGAAGATCAAATTGGTGAAGATCAAAGGCTAACACAGGGGGACACTGTTGTGGGAGTCTACTACAGGCCACCTGACCAGGAAGAGGAAGTTGATGAGGCCTTCTACAGACAGCTAGAAGTAGCCTCATGATCACAGGCCCTGGTTCTCTTGGGAGACTTCAACCACCCTGACATCTGCTGGTGGGACTACAAAGCAAGGCACAAACAGTCCAGGAGGCTCCTGCAGAGCATCAATGATAACTTCTTGTCACAAGTGGTGGAGGAGCCTGTGAGGAAGGGTGTCCTGCTGGACCTTGTCCTAACCAACAGAGAGGGACTGGCTGGAGAAGTGCAGTTTGGGGGCAGCCTTGGCTGCAGTGACCACGAGATGGTGGAGTTCAGGATCCTGTGTGAAAGAAGTAAGGCAATAAGCAGGATTGCAACCCTGGACTTCAGAAGAGCGGACTTTGGGTTCTTCAGAGACCTACTGGAAGAATCTCATGGGTTAAGGCCCTAAAAGGAAGGAGGGGCCTTCCAGGAGAGCTGGTTAGTATTCAAACATCACTTCCTCTAAGCTCAAGAGCGGTGCATCCCAAGGAGAAAGAAGTCCATCAAAGGTGGCAGGAGACCTGCATGGATGAGCCAAGAGCTCCTGGCAAAACTCCAACAGAAGAAGAAAGTACATAGAATGTGGAAGAGGGGACAGGCTACTTGGGAGGATCATAGGAATGCAGTCAGAGTATGTACAGATGCGATGAGGAAGGCTAAGGCCCAGTTGCAATTGAGTCTGGCAAGGGATGTTAAGGACAACAAGAAGGGCTTCTTCAAATACATCAACAGCAAGAGGAGGACTGGGGAGAATGTGGGCCCACTGCTGAATGTGACGGGGGCCCTGATAATGAAGGCTACAGAGAAGGCAAAATTACTGAATGCCTTCTTTGCTTCAGTCTTCACTGCTAAGGGCAGCCCTCAAGAATCCCAGAGCCTCAAGGCAAGAGAGAGAGTCTGGAGAAAGGAAGACTTTCCTTTGGTGGAGGAGAGAATAGGAGTAGAAATCTTCTGGGCAAGCTTGACATCCACAGATCCATAGGCCTGGGTGGGATGCACCCACGGCTACTGAGGGAGTTGCGGATGTTGTTGCCAGGCCACTCTGCATCATCTTTGAAAGGTCATGGAGAACTGGAGAGGTGCCTGAGGCCTGGAAGAAAGCCAGTGTCACTCCAGTCTTCAAAAAGGGCAAGAATGAGGACCTAGGAAACTACAGGCTAGTCAGCCTCACCTCCATCCCTGGAGAGGTGATAGAACAGCTCTTCCTGGATGTCATCTCCAAGCATATGGAGAACAAGAAGGTGATCAGGAGTAGTCAGCGTGGATTCACCAAGGGGAAATCATGCTTAACCAATCTGATAGCCTTCTGTGATGGAATGACTGGCTGGGTGGATGAGGGGAGAGCAGTGGATGTTGTGTTCTTTGACTTCAGCAAGGCTTTTGACACTGTCTCCCACAACATCCTCCTTGGTAAGCGCAGGAAGTGTGGGTTAGACGAATGGACAGCGAGGTGGATTGAGAACTGGCTGAACGGCTGAGCTCAGAGGGTTGTCATCAGAGGTGTGGAGTCTAGCTGGAGGCCTGTAGCTAGTGGAGTTCCCCAGGGCTCAGTACTGGGTCCCAACCTGTTCAACTTATTCATCAGTGATCTGGATGAGGGGACGGAGTGCCTCCTCAGCAAGTTGGCTGATGATCCCAGTCTGGGAGGAGTGGCTGACACACCTGAGGGCTGTGCTGCCATTCAGAGAGACCTGGACAGGCTGGAGAGTTGGGCAGAGAGGAAGCTCATGAGGTTCAATGAGAGTAAGAGCGGAGTCCTGCACCTAGGGAAAAATAACCCTGTGCATTAGTACAGGCTGGGGGCTGACCTTCTGGAGAGCAGCTCTGCAGAGAAGGTCCTGGGAGTCCTGGTGGACAACAAGTTGACCATGAGCCAGCAATGTGCCCTTATGGCCAGGAAGGCCAATGGTCTCCTTGGGTGCATTAGGGAGAACGTTGCCAGCAGGTCGAGGGAGGTGATCCTGCCCCTCTACTCAGCCCTCTTGGGGCCTCATCTCAGAGTACTGCATCCAGTTCTGGGCTCCCCAGTACAAGAGAGACATGGAGCTACTGGAGCAAGTCCAGTGTAGGGCTACAAAGATGATCAGAGGAGTGGAGCACCTGCCCTCTGAGGAAAGGCTGCAAGAGCTGGGCCTGTTTAGCCTGGAGAAGAGAAAACTGAGGGGGGATCTTATCAATGTATGTAAGTACCTGAAGGGAGGGTGTCAAGGGGATGGGGCCAGAGTCTTTTCAGTTGTCCCATGTGACAGAACAAGAGGCAATGGGCAGAAATTGAAGCACAGGAAGTTCCGCCTGAAYGTGAGGGGGAATTTCTTCACTGTAAGAGTGACAGAACACTGGAAGAGGTTGCCCATAGAGGTTGTGGAATCTCCTTCCTTGGAGATATTCAAAGCTCGCTTGGATTCAACCCTGTCTAACATGCTCTAGGTGACCCTGCTTGAGCAGGGAGGTTGGACTTGATGATCTCCAGATGTTCCTTCCAACCTTACTGATTCTATGGTTCTGTGGACATGCAAAGGTGTAATCTAAATATAATATATATCTTTTTTCTTCTTCTTTTTGACTATTTCCTTGTACTATGTCTAAAAAAATGGAGTAAAAAAAAAAAAAGATAGATAATCAACCTTTCCACTTCGTCTAAATGTAGAGATCAGCCTGAAAACTTCAGGAATAATATTTCTTCTTCTACCAGTATACAGATACTGTGAAATCCACTAGTATACACAATGCAGTGAAAACCATGAGGGTAGATGTGAGAGCTTTCAACTCTTGCAAGAGAATCACTTCAATTTCCATTTGTGGAGCAGACTGTTTTCAAACATTGCAATTGTTATGAAATATTAGATTTAAAATATATGGCTGCATTTTGGCTCATAGCCATGACTTAATCAATAATCTGTTATTCTAGTAAAGCTTCGGTTATGCAAAGCTACAAGTTCTGGACAAGTCAGCCTTAAGTATTGCAGTCTCGAAAAAGCATTTCTTAAAAGAAACAAACAAAGCTTGGCGGACACCAAACCAATTTTTTGGGGAAAGCTGCCATTTTTTGTGCTCCTTTAATGCTTTTCAAAGTGCTAGGACTGAAATCCTAGCTGTAAGATTCTGGAGAGCTCAGATTTTTTTCTTAACTTGTTCCTGAATTGGTATAGAATATAAAGAAACACTGTAGGGGAAAAAAATTATTTCATTAAAATGTACCAATCTCAAAGTTCTGTGATGATACTTAATTTAACAGCAACACAGCACTCGCTTGCAAATAAGCTGTGGATCTACTTCATTGTATGTCATAGTCCCCTCCCTTTTTCTGTCCTCTTCTATCCTTCCCCTATCAAAGTTTTGGGAAAGCGCTCATATAATTGCTGTAATTATTACATGTGCCACAAGGAGGAGTGGTATCTGTACCTCCTGGCAGTTCTTCAGGAGAGAATTCTCTGCATGTGCAATTCCAGTATATCTCTCTAGAGAACTGTGTTGATAAAATGGGTGGCAATTTTCAAACACCCTGAAGTCACTAATGTATTGATGTGAAGTGACTGCTTACTTACTTACTTTCTGTCAATATTCTTGAAATTAGGGACTTAGTAAGCAATGTAAAAGAGTGTGTTGTAAAATATTGTGTGAGTCTGAGAAGAAAAAAGTATAGATTTTTGGAACAGAAGTGCTAGTCAAAGCCATCTGAGTCAAAGTTAAGAGTATGTAAATTAGGAGAACTTTTCAAGTCTCTTGATGACTGCATGAAATTATGATAAAGAGCATTTTCACTGCAGATGCAAAGACATAATGAATGATGATTGTAATAGATGTTGACTATATCTGTGGCTCAAATCTCCAATATTTCAATTTGATATTTCCTTTGAAGTAGCAGTGTTGGACTTCTCATGCTTATAATGTAGGAAATGGCTTAATAATATATGTTAAGAAGGTCAAAGAAAATAGTTTCAAAGGAATACCTATTGTTCAAGTATTTGATATGCAGGATCCTATTTAAAAACTAAAAATCCTCATGGTAAGTAATTTCAAACATACTGTTTGCATTTTATTACGTAACTTATTATAGAAATTAGAGAATGGTATCTTAATTTTCTGGAGAGCTATAAATGGAAAATTAAGTCCTCACCTGGGATAAATGAGTGTAGCTCCAGGGAAATCTCTAGATTTGTGGTGATTCATTGCCACCGAAGATTTTTATTTCAGCATTTCAAAAAAATTTTTTTTTTTTTTTTAACCAAAAAGCAGTTACCGTTTTCTGGCCAAAACCTCTAGCATCTGTGAAAAGATGAGCTGTACATCCTGAGCAACATTTGAATGAAAAAGGGAGAGCACAGATATGCCAGATCATAGCCTTCACGTGTCTTGAGTGGGCAATGAAATCACAACAAGCATTGTCTGAAGCCCTTTGGGCCTGAGATTGAGATCAGCTTTATCTCTGCATTTGTGTTTTATCAAAGAGCCTGAACTGGTGGTGAGAATGAACATGTGTCCAGTTCTCCACAGCAGATGCCTGTTACCACTCCCACATCAGCTGCGTGCCCATTCAGATGCACAGGTGGCTTGCACTGCAGTATTCTTCACCTCCTTGTGCACTTTTTTTTTTTTTTCCTAGTCCTGGGGACAGTTATCTGCTGTCGATGTGACAGACGGATGGATATTTACTGTAGGCTTCTTTGGAGTTTTAATTCCCCGTCTGAACTCTAAGTGTGTATATATATTAAAAAAACCACGATACAGAGGAGGAATAAAAGCAGCAGATCCAGCACATAAAAAGTGAGGGACTAGCAGAACACTGGCTGAAGGCACTAAGTGGATACTTGAAAAAAAAAAAAAGGCAAACATCATCTTCTTCAAACTCTATTTCCTGGATAATGAAAGGCAATGAAGATAAAAAGACTGCCTGCTCTGTCTGCTCCTCTCTCTCTGTTCTGACACAGTCAGCACCATTATTAAGCAGATAAAAGTCATATAAACTAAAGCACTCAGAAGCACAGCTTTTTCAACAAAACTAGATAGAACTCCAATATTTCATGGTACAACATCACATGAAACGCTGTTCCATATAAAAGTCTGTTGATTATAGAGGTTTGCTAATATGCTCCATAGTGAAGAGCAAAGATGAAAAGTGATAATCAAGTAGGAAACCAAGTAGTGTTTTAGTAACTGTTGGCCTCAGTTTTTACTCACCCTGTAGTAAATAGCAGGCAGCTTACAATGGGAGCAAGTTGAGGATCCTTCAGTCATTTGAGCTTAAAGGTATTGGCCAAAATAGTAATGATGCTTATTTTCATTGGCATTTTTTATGGGAACAGTATTTTCTCTAAGTAAATATTTTCTCTTCAGTCCTGTATTGAAATTAGAGCTATGCTTTGCCCCTTGCAAACTACCTAGTTATTAAATATGGAATATATTTATTCTAATTAAAATAAAACTCATTACTCCCTTTCACATAGATACACCAGTGTTTGTACATTTGGCTACTTTCCCCAGGAGAGGAAAAGATGAAATGATAAATCAAAAGTGGTTCTTGTATTGTGCCTCTGCCTGGTTCCTTCACTCTGCTTCAGCAGAGGCCCAGACAAGCGTCTAAATGTGTTCAGACTGAATTGTAACTTTGAGGTTTCAGAGATGGGAAGGAGAATTATGAATGCCGATTAACAGCCAAGATGCCACTAAAACAATTTTTGTCTTTTGTTTTCTTTTGTATAATAGTATTATATTAAAAGAAGGATTTTTGAAATGTAAATTGTTGTAGTTATATACATCATATGCAAAAACTTGAAATGATTTAATGTAATGATTCTCAAAGACATTTTTTAAACTGGTTTCTTAACATTCATGTAGTTTTCTCCCCAAACCTACCAAACAGTGTAGCAGTTATGACAGTCACCTCTAGAAGTGAGCTTCCCAGTTTTTGCTTTTGCACTCCTCTGTAGTGCCATATTTTCTGAAACACTTGCTCTTTACAATTTACTAAAGCATAATTGCTCACATGCAATAAACTAAAGCATTTGGAAATGACGGTTGCCCAGTGTTGCTGAAACTGTTCAGTCCACCTCAAAACCATTTATCTTTTACCTCGTCCCTTTCCATGTCTGCTTGTTTATCTCATTTTTCTTTTCTGTGTTGTGACAGATGTTTGTATTATTACATATTTGTTCAGCTCCTAAAAAAAGCAGGAATATTCTGGATTATTTGAGGGTTTGGAGATTTTTTGTTGTTGTTGTTTGTTTGTTTGTTTCCTTTCTTTTTTTGTGTGTTGAGCACCGTCAACATTTACTGAACTCCTTGGAAGGGTGATTCATAACATTAGAGAAGCTGATCTGCTTACAAGACTGGGTCATTAGTAAGGATCAAAATGAACTGAGGAAAGATAGTACCTAGAGTTAATTAAGTTGAATGTGTCTGAATTGAGTTAAATGTGCCTTCAAAATATAAATTAAACAGCAGCTAATAAGAGGATAAGAATTTTTAGTCTTAGTGTACATTTCAATGTTTTCTGACAAATAATGTTAGCCAGATAATGTTAATGGACCACTTGTCTATTATGTAATGGCAGTGTGTGGCCTTATAGGTGTGTTTTTAAAATATCTTTTCCCTAAAATATATATATATATATATATTTTAAAAAATATTGCTGACATTAAGCACTTATCTCAGTGTCTCAGTGTTTTCTTTTAGAATTAATCTTCTCATGTGTCTTCTCTTATTCTTGAATCAGTCAGTCCTTTTTTTTTCTCTTATAGGGATACAAGTATGTCATCCAAGAAGGGGAGTGTTGTGGAAGATGCCAAAAGATGGCATGTGAGGAGCAGTTGTTCTGGTCTCGGGGTGATGCAGATGTTCATTTACATGAGGTAAGGCAGTGGTGGTGTGGGTAGTTCTTCTAACAGAACTGTCCTCAAATCATTTATATTCCAGAGAAGGGGGAAAAAAGCACATGGAAATTATTTCTGTTTGGGCAAGCAACACTCAGAAACAATGTTCTTTTTGGGGGGTGATTTAGCCACTTTGTTCTGCTAATGAGCAAACTTCCCCTCTCTTTTTAGGTTCTAAAGAAGTAATTTTGTATTTAAAATCAGTGACTTCAAAAATGATAGCTCAAAAGAATATTGGGATAGGACGCTTGTCAGGCTGAAGGTTATTTGTTTAAATTCTCCTGATTAATGTATATTACTCCATGGATAGCAGGCAGATTGAATAGTGGATTACTTGAATTTCATGGCGCTATTCAAATAGGATGTTCTATTTGGTACGCATTGAAATATCAGAAGTAAATGGGGACAGAATTACATCCCTTTGCTAAAGATGATGGCTGCAGGTCAGATCAGACTGCAGTGGTCCAGGCCACAGTTGTTCTCTACTCAGAATAATGGTTTATTTTCAGCATCGTGTCTCGTCCCCTTGAATTCCTGTGTGTCTATCCTAAAAAGTCCAAAGGGAAATGAGTGTGTACAAATGCCATTTTAAATGTGTTATGTGCAGATACCCTACAACTCTGGAAAGCTCAGTGGATACTGGTTTCTTTTCTTGCCTTCACTTTTAATTCCTTCAAGCTATTTCTTTTTTTCTATTCCTAACCCAATTGGCTGTGGCAAGCCTTTGCCTACCCGAGTAGTGTTAAGTTGCTTAATCCTATGTGGCAGTTTGCATTCAACAAAGGAAGGCAGAAATAGTAAGTCAAATATATTTAAAATAATAGACCTTCTCACCACTGTTTTCTTCCCAGAGTGTTATTCATTATAGTATTTCTGCATTTATATCTACGTGTCACTGGGAAATATGTGCTATTAACTTTTGATCATTTCTTTTACAAAGTCAGTCTGCTGCCTTTTAAAAAATGTTAGTGTATCATTTTACAGCCTGCTTCTCCCCTGACTTTACCAAGAATATTTATTAATAAAAGGATCAATATTTTTCTCTGTTTCATAAAACAAGCCTTCAAAAGTCATACTCTAATGTCTCACTGTGACTTACTGATTTCTGTTGTCCTAAATGAATGACAGATTCTTATATTCTGCTGTCTCTTTCTTGCTGTGTACTCTTTCAACTTTCTGTCATTAACATAGAAATAACTATTTAACAAGTGAGAAAGAAGTATTCATTCAATTTATGAGCAAACCTATGAGACTTTACTGGAGTTGGGGGTCAGCTATTCATTATTCTTGAAAAGTATTTAAAGATTAAAGTGGATTATATTAAAGTGGATCACTACTTCAAAGTGTTGATCAGCTCCTCCCTGCATTGAACAGAACATCTTTCTGGCATATGCTGATGTATTTTCCAAGAAGAGGACTTGAAGTTCCCACCTTGTCTGACCCATGGGTGGTTATAACCAACTGGGCCATTAACAAGATCCATCTCTTCTACATTTGCAAACCTCTTCTAGTCAGTAATTTATTGCCAAAATCTCCTCCAGGCTTAGTAAAGCTGATTTGCGGGAGATTCCAGCAGAAACAGGGCTAGCTGTTTTACAGTGTAATGAAGTCCAGCCAGCTACCAAGAGCAAATGTGAAATTAAATATAATTAAGATTCCATTATCTTCTTCATGTATTATTTCACCTGCCTTTCTGTTTTTCACCTTAAGGCTAATCCTATATCTCTTAAACTCCACAAACAAAGCAGAGCTCTACTCTATAAACTGATTGTCATGTTAAGGATTTATGGAGCACTGTTGAGTGACAAATTGTTCCTAAGGAAGTAAACATACKTTTTGTAAACCAGCACATTGGTTGTGGTTGTCATTCGTTTATCTGGTGGCATAAACATTGCTGCATACTGTTAATCTTTTTACAATTTCCTGCCAGGTCGGCACAGAGTGGCGATCCCCATTCGATCATTGCATTATCAATGAATGTGTCCGAGTGAACAATGAGGTTTTTGTGCAGCAAAAGAACATTTCTTGCTCTCAAATGGATGTGCCCAACTGTACAGAAGGAACTGAATTACGCTGCGACCAAGTAAAAGACTGTTGTCCGTCCTGCAGATGTGGTAAGGTTTCATACATGGCAAGTGGAACCACTGGAGAATTAATCAGCTAAGGTGTTGCTCTCCTATTTCTCAGTAGCAATTTTAAAAGTATGTATTATGCAAATATAATAATAATTTGAAGCTCTGTTGTATAATTTAGGCACTGAGYGCAACACTACCTGCTGCTATTACTTCCTCTTTCGAAGTGATGTTCATTGTCTCCCTTTGGACTTGCTTTGAACTACCTGTCCTATTTACTAGTGCATTGTGGAGACATGCAAGGCTAGATCTATACTAACAAATTATTGCATTTTCCGATATTGTTAGGCAGTTAAAATGGATCTTGATATGTTTTTTGGCCTAGGAAGCTTAGTTCTCTGCCACTTCGCAGACATGGTTCAGGAATTAGATTTCAAGGTGTGCTCTGTGCAGAGTGGTTTTGTGCAGCTGTGCTCTCTTCTGAGCATTGGTGATCACTGGGACCATGGCTCAGACTAGCCAGACATGGTTCACTCCACACTAGCTGACTCAGTCTGGGAAGACTCCCAATCACATTTATTTGACAAGTATAAATGCAGCCACAGAGTAGAAGACTGTAACTTGCAGGAAACCTATGAGTAGTTCTTCTGTGAGTTGAGAGGCTTTCACTGAAGGGGAAAATCCACATTGTACCATGCACTTGGAAAAAAGAGTTCAGGAAGGTACGTTTGAAGATAGAATTCAGGATAACACTGGCAAATTATTACCTTTTAAGTTATAGTCTATGAGGGCTAAATTATGCCTCTTTAATAAATTGCGATAAATCACAAAAAGCGTATTCATGGTTTATCAAAACTAAATAATGGCATGGTAATGGTAACACTAAATGACATGTTATCCTCTTTTTCAGTACCCGTGAATGGTTGTCTTTTGAATGGCACTGTTATTGGGGTAAGACTTGATTCCTGTTGTTTGATATGATAGTAAGATATTTCAATATTTTAATGAGCATTTGTAGAGCACAGACTTGCCAGAATATCCATACGCTTATAGGACAATTTTGTTCAGTCAAAATCTCTGCAAATGAGATCCTGTAGTAAAAGCAATGGTAAGGGGCTCAGCAGGCTATGTCCTACAGACTTCCTGTATGACAATATCTCTCCGAAAGGAGGACGATATTGTTACCTTATCTTGAAAGGATGTTTGAGAAAAGTACTCAGAAACTGTGGTAGTCTGGGCTCTGTGATCACTTGCAAGCTACCAAACACACAGGAAACTATCTGTGAGGAATAATCTCAAAGGTGATCCTTGACCACTTCAGGGAAGGAAAAAACTTCCCTTATTTTACCTAGAGGATAAGACAGATTAAAAAAGGATGGAGACTTATGCTCCGCTTGTGTGGAAGGAGAGGTATCCCTCTTTGGCTATTAGCAGAAACAGGAAAGCTAAGCTTCCTCACTGTTTGACTTCTATCCCCTTTCAGATCCCTGCTGATATGCCCTCAGAGGAATTTTTTTCTCAACTGTATATTTAATGCATACATTAAGATGTCTTTAACCCAGTCCATGACAGTGGGAAGGATTTGAGGTAGACATCTGATCTTATTTATGCCAAATTTATCTTTGGCGAGCTCTGTCAGTTGTCTGTTGTTTCCTTAAATCCATGTTCTGGCAGCACCTCTGGTGTCAAAGAGCTCTAAGTATTCTCAACATCCTCCAGGGGAATGGATCCTTTTTATTCATCTAACCTAACTTTTAACCTAGGTATTCCTCTATTGTCTACGCATTTCTTACTTTTTCTGTTTACATAGAAGGTAAGTTTGCCCACATCTCTTCAGACTTTTGAGGTATGCAGAAAGAACCTTTCTCTGTCTATTGTTTTCCATATTCAAATTTTTCCATATTCTGTAGGCATAAGCTTATCAATTTATTAGCGCTAGAGCCTTGTCATCAAATATTCTTCATTCTGTACTAGAATTACTTCCCTGTAGAATTAAATACAAATAATATTTCTGATTTTCTGTAAGAAGATTTGGAGAAGGATAGTAAAGTGGTAAAACATGTAATAATTCATTTTCTTTTGGCTCCTCTGTGTCCTCTACAGTATGTTGTTGAAACTCGTTGTGTCATTTTATGAAGTTATAAAAACCATATTTGTAGAGAATGTCATACAGTTTAATAATTGCAAACTTCTGCTACCTTCTGTTATCTAAAATATGTACATATATTCTGTGTTGGTTTTTTTTGAAAGTTTTTTTCCAGTTGTATGCTGTTCTGTAATGAACAGAACCATGTAAACAACTAATTTTTCTCTTTCAACAAAATGTTTACTTGATCTGTCAAGAAAAGTGTCTTTTCTATTTTCAAGTGTTTTGACATATTTTAAAATAAAGCATAAGCAAATTTTGAAGCAAAATATCGTATTGGACACAAAACTGGAAGCAGCTTTGTTTTGAAGATCTAAAATTAAAATACTTCAGCTTCTTAGATATTGAAAAACATTCCTATCTTAATAAAATTTGCTCAGATTGGCATGAATTCATGAAGTGTTTTGGCTGACATAAAACTGCATTTTGACTCATTCTTGTTTGCTATCTAGTTCTATATAAAAATGTCTTATAATTTTTAATAGAGTTTTAAAAATGTATTATTGTTCTTTCTGACAATTGGTCATTTTATCAAACACAGTCTACACAAGAAGACTCTGAAGGTGCTGGTGGGTCCCAGCTGTTGCATTACTTTTATGCTCTTCCATCTGCACAGGGTCAAGCATTACTGAGGTTAGATTTCAAACAGCACACTAGTTCCAGAATCTTCTCTAAGGTAGAGAGTAATAAATTTGGGCTGAGCTAGAGCACAATTGTTTTTTCGTATGACTTGACCTTAAACAGTAAAAAATGTAAACCTTGGAGGATTTCTGAACAAAGCAGCTATTCTGATATGGAAAATAACAGAAAACATTTTGGGGGGAACTACATTAGTAGTTAACTTTTCTTAAGTTAATGCATATTTTCTTTTGACCTAAAGGAGTTTTATTTAATTAATAATTTAAAGCAAATTAGCTATATATCTGAAATTTTTTGAGCAGCTGGAACTACTACTGTTTTGTCTGACATGACTTTCTACTTCAGTGACTGTTCCAGAGTTCTGGTCAGGAGGGAAGATGTGGTGTCCGCAGAAGTTTATACTTCCTGGATTTCAAAACTTGTATTCTAGGAGTGAGAGCCTTTTATAAAAAGTTTCAAATTTCATTTTATATCAAGGGAAAACTTTGCTTCATTAACTCAGTCATTGAATAGCTCCAAGGTTTGAGTCTTTTAGTGCAGTTCTGTTAAATGTCTGTGTCCTTAATCCCTTTAGATTTTTGTCTTGTATCTGGTTACCAGTATTACATTCCAGTAATTTGGTGTATTGCATTCACTCCACTGTTCTTAACAATACTACAGGCTCTAACTGCAGATTTCCAAGCAGGTGGCTGTATTTACCGAAAGGATTGTCTGTATCACTCATCTGTTTTCCCAAGCTTTTACTGAGTGGCATGTTTGAAGGAGATCTGAGTAGATTTTGGCTTTAGGCAGGTTATTTTGGTTACATTGTCTAACACTGTGTTAGCAGATGGTGACATTTTATTCTAACTTAGCCAAGAGAACATGATAGGTATATTATATTAAGGTAAAAAGATATATCATTCCATTATTTCAATCAGTTCTCTCATGCTAAGTTATATTCATTCACAGAAATACATTGTTAAAGTCCATTTGCATGTTGATCCCCAAACATATTAAATAAACATCATAGAACTAAGCTGTGATGCAAACTTTAGATCAATATAAGACCTTCCCCCAAAGTTTAAAGGCATTTGGGTATGAGAGATGAGTTTCAACATATCTCTAGAAAACTTTACCCTAAATTTCTGCCCATGATAACAGTGATTTCAGTATAAGATCAACTTTTACTGTCCTTATATATTAAATAGTAATGCCTAGTGGACTAGAATTTTAGAACTACTAGAAGATCCAATGAGGGTATCAGCTGTAATATCAGTTGTAACTTCATAGACAATTTGTGATGCAAAAGCCTAGAGCTACAGAGGCATTTTGTGATACTATCATAATCATATATTGTTCAGGCTTTTAGAAGTAAATGAGTAAATAAAACAACCCCAAGTACATTTTGAAACAGGTCACCCTAATTGGAACATCTCCCAGATTTACGAGGCTTTTTTGTCTGTGTATATGTCTGTATGGACACAATAACCAGTACAGTAATACTGATGTCAGTGGGTTGAGTGACCTTGTAAGGCCATGTAGTYTGTACCAGGACTGTCATTGTGACATCTGAATGCTTCCATTGTTGACAGTGAACAAGAAGTATAGTGTTTCGTATGACATTTGCTATCAATTCCTTTCCCACAGGGAAAAGTTATGAGTGCAGCTTCATGCTTGCATCCATGCCTGGCTTTTAACCCCAGATTAACCTTTTATAGTGAATGTCACTTCATTAAACTAATGAAAATGAAGGGTCCTCTGTCAAGGTCTCGAGCTTGAGTTGTTAAAATGGTGGCAACAGTTTGGTCTAAGAAGTATCTTTTTGGTCATCAAGTTGAGTTTTATGCTGTTGCTTGCAACTCCATCACAGAATCCCAGACCACATTAAAAGATGGAGACCTTCCCTGTTGGTATAATCCCCTCTATCACGTTGTTTTTTGTGTAGGATTTTTTTTTCTAGATCTCCACAAAACAAGTAAGAAGTCATTGTTGTTGTACTTGATTGAAAACTGCTGAGCCTTGAGGAGCACTACCTTTACACTGTTGCTTTGGCCAGCTCCTTGTTTTTACTCCATTTGTTGGATGAATGTTCACTAGTATAGAACAGAAAAAATAGGAATTTGAGAATATGCAAAATATATTGCACACCAATCTACAACTGAAAGAATTTCTGTCCCTCAGTGAAGTTAACAGTGAAGTTCCATTGGCTTTTGAAGCACTGTTCAAAGCTTTTGTTCATTTGTGATATTCAGTGTCTATTTACTTTATTTATTAGTTTTTAGAAGTTCTTTGTAAAAATCTTTAAAATACTTCTCTCATATTGTCCATTTAGCCGTACTGATGTATTATTTTAGGGTTGAAACGAAGAGTCATGTACTTCAGGGGCAGAAAGACATTTTACTTAGAATTCATTTATATGTTAGACATCCAAAGCCATTACTAACTCCAGATCCTTCTGTTTCCCATCTAATAGCCTGGCTTTTCTCACTTTCTACATTTAAAATGTCATTTTTATTTGCTTTGAAAGGTATTTGGATTCAGCAAACAAGGTGTTGGAGAAGGGCTCAAGGAATTTGAATTCTGTGCTAGCTTGCACCTATGGACAAATCCATTTTTTCACTCAGTATTTTTTTCCCTCCTTCTACATATCATGATTTTTAAGGTTTTAGGGCTCTAGATGTTCTAAGCAGTGCCATGATAAGGACAATAACTAGTAATTTCTGTCCATGAGCTGCAGGTTGCGATGGCATAAGAACAAGACTTATTGGCAAATCTATTTACCACTTTGAGAAAAAATGAACAGATGAGAACTATCTAACAAAATCTTCCCCACTGCTTTCAAGGATTCCTTTCTTACTTTGTAAGCAGGGAAATAAGAAAAGGCAATGTTCATTTGCAGATTTAGGAATTCTAAAGGGTTTACTTGAAAAATGGCCTGTGGAGAGTAGGATCATGGGTTTTCTGTTTTCTTTTGTCTTCCATTGCAACACAAGATTTAATGAAGCAGATTTAACCTAGATAAAATTGCTCATTTATTTGAATTTTAATGACGAGACAATGACTGACTGTTACAAACTCATTCTAACATTTTAGGCGTGGAGGCGCCTGATGGTGGATCAATGCACAACATGTCTCTGCTCTCTACAATCAATGTCTTCTCAAAGATATAGTCTGACATGTACAAAATTCAGCTGTGAACCATGTCCAGTGGTAAGTGCAAGTGGTCTGGTGGTTCTGAATAAGAATGGATCTGATGATAAAGTCATGTCATCCATTGTATATAACCATTTGTGTTGTGTACAACTTTGGGACCTATTTCCTGCCTTAGAAGTTTTTCTGGCAAATCTTTGGCCTATGCTCTTTCCCTGCATTAGATCATATACACCAAATGCAATCTAAGTCCTCAGTGTAGGAAAAGAGGTAATTCTTCATAGTACTCACGTCCACAAGGTACATTTACTTGCATATTTAAGACTGCTTACCTTCAAGGCAAAATGAGATTTAAGATATCATTGGCAACAGGAACTGCTGTGTCTCCTTTCTTAAAATGTTATCTGTCCCTTTTGGGACTGGCAGCTCATCCAGATCTCCTTGCTTTCAGGGCTTTTATACAAATATTCCAAATTGCCTAGTAGCTGAGCTCAGTAACATTTCTGCTTGGTTCCCAGCCATGTCCTAAGTGGTTTGATGGCATTGTCCCCATCAATTCTACTGACCATTTTGCAGTCTTTGCTGCTACTTTCGCCATCTTTAAGAAATGAGCTTTGCTGGGAAAGACAGAGGCAAATAACTCTTCTTTTCACTCCCTTGACCAATAATGGCTGCCTGACTAGTTCTGCTGAAACACAAGAGTTTTTTTTCTCTTAGCTCAGCACAAATACCTCAGGTAAAATGAGACTTAAACTGGAGAAGCTGGCTTAGTCTCCCCTGTCCCAAGAACACAAACCAGCAGCTGAATTTCACAGAACAACATTCAAGGGATTCCTTCTCTTTTGGATTCTCCTAGACTAAGGGTGGAGGGCTACAGACCCAACCCAACCAAGAGCCTGTGCAATTAGTGACCCTAACATCAAAAAGCCACCTCTTTAACAGGATCATATGGCATCCCCTGCTGATATCCAGGAGGGGCATGAGTTGATACTGTCCTTGCCTGAGAGGGGCAGAGTTTTGGGGAAGTCTGTTTTTCAATCCCTGAGTAGAACTGGAAAGGACGATGTAGTAAGTCAAGGTTTTGTGGTTTCAGCTATACTAATAAATGAAGAGTGAGATAGTAGGCTCAGGTTTCAGCCTGCCATCTGTTATGTAGATTACTTGTTCTCAGTGTCTTAGCTAGCCTATTCTAACTAGTATTTTCCAAATAATGCCCAGGCACAGGGTGGTGGTTAGCACATACTGAGTACTGTTTCTAGCAGATGTTATAAACAAGGTCAGTCTGTGCCAGTGGGAGAAGACGGTGCAGACATACATATATGTCTGAGATGTACTGCTCCACTTGTCTGCAGAAACAGCCCTAGCTAACCCAGTTTATTTAGTAATATAGATAAACGTAGGTTATGACAAAAAAGGGAGTATCTGTAATACCTTGATATGATACTGGATCCTAATATCACCTTCCTATAATGTAGTATGATAAATAACAGACTCTTGAAAGAAAAATATGTGGCTAATCTCTCTGCTGACCAGTGGGATTCACACAAATATCATGCATCTTTCCTGTCTCAGGATTGTTGATTTCATGGTAATCCCAGATTAAAGCAGTTCATCCATGATGGACAAAATCATGGCTTAGGGTATGAACTCTAACAGGAGCACCTGTTTTCTACTGGGTGCTGAAGCTGTGAAAGCGAATACACTGGTCATTGAAGTGCAGCCATCTGTAGCACTTCTATTTATCAATATCATTTTTTGTCATTTTACAATATACTTTAGGTGCTTACATTTTTGCTAATAGAGCAAGTTCACCTAAATAACAATGAACTGTGTACTCCTCCAATGATTTRATGGTTAACTCCCATTAAATCCCAACTCTCCTCAAATTCTTTTTTCAGAATATATATAAAAAACATGGATAACATGCATGCCTTCACTCAGTTAGAGTGTTGTCTTAAAAATGTTCAGCTCATCATAAGCAGCTGTTAGCTATGTGCAGCAGTTGGAGACATTACTGTGAGACAGTTAATGTGTTTACTCAGTTCATTTCTGTTTTTCTTCTTCTTCTTCACCATTTTTCCTTCCTGTGCCATTTGTCAGGCCGTATTATTCATCTCTTCTGCCCTTCTGTCATTTTTTTGTTTTGTTCTGTCATACTCTCTCTGGTGCTCTTAGTTTCTTGTTTCACTAGCCCATTTCCCTATCTTTCTTTCCATAATTCAGATTTTCCATTCTGGCCTGATTCTCCCTTTCCCTGCCCACTGTTTACTGGCTATTTTGCCCTTTTCTCCTACTTCAAGCTTTTCAAACTAGCTTTGCAGAGAAGGTCCAACCTGGTGTTTATGAGAACTATATGTCACCCACAGAATTTTAATCAGCTCCCTATCCCTTCTACTGTCACACCTTGTTTAATGGATCTGACCTTGGACCTTTAAAGTTAAAGAATTTTAAATTCAGTGGTCAAAACAATACAAGGATTAATGCTAAGCTTTATTTAAAAAACAAAACAAACAAAACACAGCTAATAAGAAACCTAGCTAAGTAGATTGATGTAGTTCAGGCCTACTGTTAAAAGAAATGTTTTTGATAGCTATTACTTCGCCCGCTGAACTTCTGAAAACTGGCTTCTACTTGTATGTATGAGATGTATGCTTAAAATAAAACAATCCCAGAACAATATCTATGTGAACTTCTTTACCTTATAGAATTACAGAAGGCAAGAAATCCCTGGCTCTTGCTGTGGAAAATGTATACCAACTTCATGTGGAATCAGACTGAGAGATGGAAGGCTTAAATACCTTCAGGTAAGCTTCAAGCACTCTTTCTTCTTATTTTTTTCTTTTCTTTTTCCCTTTTCCCTTTTCCCCTCCTTCCCCCCTTTCCTTCTTTTTTCTTCCTTTTTTTTTTTTTTTTTTTTTTTTTTTCTTTCAGTAAATATAAATGAAGCATAGACTTCTGACGGATTCAGGAAAAATGCATTTATTTTCCGCTTTTGAATTAAGCAGTGTGGTAACACTACTGCCTTTTCTCTTATGTCCTGGAATGATTTCTCAAAAAAAAAATTATTTTTTTGTAAATGAAAGAGATTTCTCATTACAATACAATTTTCTAGATGGACAATCTAGATGCACCTGCGAGCATGAATATTATAAAGTAAATTTAACTATAAAATGAGCCCAAACACCTGCAGTATACTAAGAGTCAATTCAAACCTCACTTTAAGCAAGAAATTAATAAGTTGAAAATATAAATCCTTAAAAATGTCTCCAGTATAGTAGGTTCTTAAACATAAGCAGACACCTCCTGGTTAGAACCAGTCAGTGTCTCACATGAAACAGGAGATAACGTTTTCTCTTGTTTCATTACTGATCCAAGTTTTAGATAGAGTGTGTGTCTGTGTGTGTGTTTCTTTGAACAGTCTTGCCACTGAAATGGAAGTTATGTATGCATATACATCTTTCTGTAAAAGAAAATTTAGAGGTGAAATTCCCAAGGTTCTCACTTAGATGAGTCTCTCTCTTAAGTTAGTGGATGTTTTTTTCCTGGCTAAGAGCTGAAAAAGATCGGATTTTGGTACTTTTAATTGAGCTGTAAATGATACTTTATGAAAGTAAATAATTCCCATGAGAAACCTTTGTTGACAAACAATTATGTTTAGTAAAGGTTTCCATGCTTTATAAACTTTACCATCATGGTATATTGATTCAATATCAGTAAAGGAGTAGTCAGGTTGTATGGTATCCTGAAAAATTATGGTCCCATGTTGCTTTTGTGTTAAGCTAACAGCTCTTAAATCTTTACAGCCAAATGAATCTCTTCAGGATGGCTGTGACAGTCACTCCTGTAAAATAAATGAAAAAGGAGAATTTATCTGGGAAAGGAGAATCACTGGCTGTCCTCCATTTGATTCCAGAAGATGTTTGGCTGAAGGTGTAAGTAGTGAAATGGTTCCTGTTTCCATATTTCATAACAGTCTCTGTCATCTTTATGGTTCTGTATATGTATACTTTGTGTGCATTAGGAATGGAAAACCCCATTCCTCTCCCAACACCTTGGCTAAACTGAATTTGAACTTTCTTTGAAATTCAGAAAAAATGTGATTTATCTTCATTTTTAAATATGTACTGCTTTTATGTGGGACTCTACTGCTGAATGTGCAGTAACTCTGCTCCATATGAAGCAGCAACCAGAGCAAAGCTGTGTGGCTAATTATCCTGAGAAAAGTGTCAAATCAACTCCTTTATACTATAATATAAGTATAAAAGGATAAGGATGTTTTGGCTACCCTAGTATGTAGTTTGAGAAAGGAAGTGCATAGGCTTCCCCTGTGCTCTGGGAAGAGCTAAAACTTTGACATTGGCAGTGGTTTGGTAAAATGAACTGTGAAATAATAACTTATCTACCTTTTCTGTAATCTGGAGTTAGCCCTAAACTGATAATCAGAATGAAGATTGTGTACTCCAGGAAGGGATGTACCACATGGTGCTATATTTGCTTATTCAAAATCAAATAGGTGTTATATCCAGCTCGTCCCATTTTGTTGGCCATGACAGCAAGTGGGAAACCTGTAACACAGCTCATACCCACAACTCTTGAATACACATCTGATATAAACAGAGGAATTAAGAAACATAATGCAGGAAGAATAAAGCTTCTGTAGTCCATTTTCCAATTTGTCATCATAGCAGGACATAGAGCTTTGTTATACAGACAATCCAAATTTAGAAAAATGATAATTACATTACAGGCCTGGGGCTACTGTCACATTCTAAAGTTTTTAAATTAGTGAAGAACAGTTTATTTTTAAACTGAATTTTCCCAAATTGCCTTTATTCTCTTCCCTTCCAAAAAATTAAATATTTTAGCTCTAAAGATGATTGTGTTTGGTCTGATGGACATCTTATCTTTTTTACTTAGAAACAAACCAAACCAAATAAGAACCTTTCCTGCATGTAAATTCAGGTGTTTAGTGCAACAATGGCATCACTCTGTAATGTAAATAAATATTACATTTTCCATTTTTTCCTTTCTTCTTTAATTTTCAGTATTTTTCTCCCATAGCTATATTTTGAGCATTAACTTATGTTAGCCTTTTTAAAAGAGATGATGAATACAAATCAGTTTCTAGTATCAACAGTGATAAAATGCGTAGCACTCAAATCTTGTTTGCTTAAGAAAAAAAAGGAATTTAAACTATCCCTCCTGATATTTTTAGCACTGTATATGAACGAATGTCTGTTCCATGACAACTCTGTATTTATAGGCAAGTGAACGAAAAGTATCACATCTGTGAAATAAGTTTTAATAGCCAAAAGTAGGAGTTTTATTGTTTCAAAAAATTTCTGTAGAAAATAAGTTATGTTGAATAAGTTGAAAGCAGTATTTTACAGTGTTGAACCTATGACTGCATTTGATAACAACTGATTAGAAATAATTGACTGTTGTAACCTCTTCACAGCTTTAATGGTTTATAATGAAAAGATGATTTCTAATGTAGATTTATATTTTTATATAATACAGGAAAATATTTTTTGCCTAATATTCTTTTCTAAACATCCTTTCATATTGCTCCAGCAGAACAGATGAGTTCTAGTTGTGCCTAAATAAAAGTTTTTTGGTCTTGTTTTCTTTTTAGGGCAGAATTGCAAAAATTGGCAATACCTGTTGTGACACATGTAAGTAAATAAGACTTTTTTGGAAACTGCAGAGAATGTAGGCTATTGGCTAAGGAGCTAAGTTTAATATAAGACGTAGCTTAATATTAYAGAGTTAAAGAATGCAGTCAAAATAAAACACCAAACAAATTCCCTCTCTGATTTGTATGTTGTTGTCATGTTTTCTCTAGAAGAACATGTATTTTGACAGTATTCACAAGTGTTTGGAAAGAAATAGACACCCTTCAAATTTTAGTATGTACTGTCATTAAAATGTTAATTATGAATATTTTATTTTATTCATCTAGACAGAACAGGAGCGGTATCACACAGTGGTTAACAGCCACATAACCTAACACTGAACAGTTGAGGCAACCACATCATGAATAACAAATGGCCTTAAAATGTATTTATCAAAAAGAATTGGTGAAAGTAATGTAGTTATGATTGGTTGTGGATAATGTAATAACTAAAAAAGGATGGGAGAATGCTTATCAAAAGTGCATTCCTAGTGTCCAGCTTGACTGTGTGTTAAATTCTGCAGTTTGGAAGTGAGTCCTGCCACTCCTATACTATTGATGATCCAAATGTCAGGCGACAGTTATAGAAAGCATTTGTTTATGTGAAGAAGCATTGCAAATTTGGGTTCAGAATATCAACACGTTTCCTGCCCTCCATCATCTCCTCCTTTTGCTCTATGCCTGTGCTAATAAGTAAAAGATGGCCAGCAGAGAAGCCCATCACTGCACTGCTGCAGTAACTGCTGTAATCATACCCCGATGAAGAAAGTTAACTCCACACGTTTGCTGCCATTGTCTGTCTATAGAATCAGTGARTTCTAGTTTAAGAAGAAGTCAGAAAGCTATTGAGGCAGACTATCATCAAATGGCTCAGCTAGGTAATTTACTTTTTAAGAGAAGTTTAATCTACTGGGCTGAAAGTAAGGAATATGAAAATTATCTGTTAATATAAATTGATTTTAGCATTTGAAAGATGGGAGACCGTACTAATTGGCAATATCTATTGTTGCAATTGAGGAGAGAGGAAAGCCAGTTTCAAATAGGCAGAGCTCAATGCATATATTTAAGTTATATTAAAATAAAAGTGATACTTCCTTGTGGCAGCAAAATCTAAGTGAAATATCTCACACCTAAAATAAGTTCATGTAGCATGGGCTTTCAAATCCTCTTTCCTGTTGATGTTTGCTTGGATGTAGCTCAAAATTGAAAGGTGTCATGTTACACTGCAGTCCTATTAGTAGTCACTCCTATATTCAGGGCCTTCCATAAGGCAGAAGTCAACATATCCCAGGAGTGATATGTTCTTTGAGCTGTATGATTGTGCCTATAGTGAGTACTGTAGCTGGGCAGTTGTATACAAACCCTGATCACTCAGCAATAAGCTACCCAGCCAACTAATCRTAGTTTATTAATTGATGCTTGGAGGAGAAAAAGTGATTGAAACTTAGCTTTGAATCAGATACCACTAGATACCAAACTTTCTTTTGTCTCTCCCCTTTAATTAGATTGTACCCAAGCCTGACCCTTGGTAGTGATATGCAGTCTGTTAAACATGCTATAAGAAAGCAAGCTTTGGCAAAGCTGCTGTAAAGTAATTTAAGTATTCTTTAGGTTCAGATAAGAGAATAATCAGTTACTCATGCGCAGAAGCTTAGATACAGGTTACACTGTCTTCCCAGGTCTTGAGACAGTTTATCTTTTGGCTGCCTAAGCATAATTATTCAAAGAACTTGTTCTCAGGTTCAAAGTGCACTTCAGGCTGGTGACTTTGGTTCTGCAGAGTCCTGTAACAGCCTTGGGCAAAGACTATTTAAGAAATTAGCTTCTCTATCTAAGATATGCCTTGGCAGTTGGAGTTTGTTAGTATGTCCACTTCATCGTTCTGATTTTTAAGTATGTGGGAGCAGATAGCTGGTCAGGTTTTGTTTCCTCATTACAGTTTTGCGGTACTAGCAGAGGATTTGATTATTTACAAAGGATATTCCCTTTCTTCCCAATTCAGAAAGAAAGAATTGTATCTACACTACTTAACTTTCTTGCCTGTTGATCTCAGCTGCATATATCCTGTTAAGTTACATAGATTCGCCGTTGCAAAGAAGGATATGCTCTACAAAAAAAGTAGACAAGAGAAGTAACTGAGCAACAAGTCAATAAATCAAGATCAAAAAAGTCAAGGAAACTGCTGAGCCTGATGACATTGATTTTGCTTGGGGTTGTTTGTCAGCTGATGTGCTGACCTCTATATTCCTTCTGGTTGGACAAGTTTTATCAAATGAAGTGGTAAAATCATTAAATGATAACTGGCAGTTCCAGCCTTGCACCTAGAAATCCTTTTCAAACTCACAGACTATCTTTTCAGATGAAATCTGAGGCTCTAGCAAGGCAAACAGTCAATCTGGTACTAGCCTTTTCTTGGAAAAAGTATTGAAAGCTATGTTTGCTGCTACGAAGATAGATAACATTTCTTTTCAATTTATGTGTATACATAGTTATGGAATTGGCCTGCTGAATTCCATAGTGTCTCTGAAATGTTATTGTATCATATGTAAAAAAAAGTCCAGTATTCTCTTAAACATAAATATTCCATTCATTAGCTACTAATAAGTAAGAGCCTATCTTTACATGGAGATATTGCATTATATTAATACTATAAAGAGCAACTATTTGTAGCACATAAAGCAACCCCTTAAAAAGTATTAATTCCTTTATAAAGCATTAGATATTAGGAATAAAATATCCAGAGTGTTCAGAACAGATATTCTGGGTTAGTCTGTATAAGAGCATGTCAATAGTGAGGTCCAGTTCCAGTACCAGATGACAGGCAAGGGAAATGGAGGAACAGAGCCACTGCCCACTACCACAGTTCATGGACCATAGCAACTTCACTTCTCAGGGAGCGATCAGCAGATTCCCTGAACTTGTACCTTCTGCACATAACAAATCCAGATCTACAACCTCTTGTGCCAATTTCTCACTAAGATGGCAGCGGAGGGGGAAGGAGGAAGAATTTATCTGTGATTAATTGCAAAAACTACTAGAAAAAAAAAAAACAGTATTTCATGGCTCACTGAGGATAGTAGCAAAATTCCCATTGACATATTTGTAAAATTTAGCCACATAGCTTTCTGCAAAATCCAACACATGGGCAAGGATTTTTAGGAGTTGATAACAGCTCTATGTCCAGTCTGGCCAATAGTGAGGCTGAACACATGCAAAGATGCACATGTTGTGGATATCTCCAATAACTGGTCTTAGGCACTCAGTCTACCCAGTAGCTGGCCCTTGGACCCTCCAGTTGCCTCACACACTCACGTACGCATGTACAAACAGATCTCTCAGTCAAACTCCAGACCCCACAGTCTCCCCAGTGGCCGAGTTGGACCTGCTTGTCCTCCAGTATTCAACTGTCAGATCCTCTGATTTCTCTGGGATCTGTCCCAGACTTTGATACCTGGCTCCCAAGGTACTTGCTGACTAGTCCTACCTGATATTTGCTAATGACCACACACTGACATATACATCCACACAATATACATCTACATCCATCTTTCCAGTTGCTGTAACCTCAGGCTCATGGGCCCTATGACCTGTGGTCCCACTCCAGTTACTGATACTTAGACTTCCACGTACACACACATGCTCACAGAATAGAGAGGTTCCCTCAACCAGGACCTTGTTTTTCCCCAAACTCAGTCCTTGCCTTTCCCAACTTTTGTTCCTATCCTAAATATCACGTTATAAGTCTTGTATAATCCCAAGATGTTCTTCACTGACATCCCATAATGAGTCCCTATCCCCATATCCAGTAACTCCTCTTTGGTCTACAAAGTGAGTGGTAGAGCCTGTCTGTTGACTCATCTTGAGGGATGTCATCCCCAGACAATGAGATCTCCTGTGGTAACCCTAAAAGTAGCTGGGTTACGATGCTCTGTTTTTCCAGTTCAGCTATTCAGTTTCCACCACCTGTTATCATTGTTCCTTTGTGTGTGTGTGCAGACAAGCCTTTCTATCACACAACTCAACAAAAATAACAAAGGTATGCTCAGGGAAGAAACAAAATAAAACAACAACAAAAAAGATCCCACTGGAATTACACCTACTTACTGCAGAACTGATATATGGCACTTTCAGTTTGTTGGAAGAATGTGATCCCTTTCTATGGTTCTTAGATTTGGAAGCTTATCAAGATTCATAGTGAATGACTTGCCCAGGTATGAATTAATAGAAAATGGCTATATCTTGCTTCTTGATGGTTGTGACTGTCATATGTTAAGGAAATATGTTCACATACTTTGAAATTAACGTCTTAAACAGAAATCCATGAGGTACCTTAATTGCTGCTTCTTAGGCATCTTTTACRTCTTCATGGAAATGTACATGCCCCTCAGAGATACCATTGTCTTGTTACCTTGCCTATCAGCTAAATGAACAATGTACTGTTGAACTATCTTAAAAAAAAAAATCTAACATGGAAACCAGTGGGTTAAAGGCATATGTGTTGAATGGTGTCTTTAAAACAAATCAGTCAATCAAAAAGAAACAAGAGGAGAACTCTAATCTACAGTGGAATTTAAGGTTACAGTATGGTATATTCATACAACTCTACATTAATCATTATATGGAAACAAGGCTAAGTCTTTTGTTAGGATTCTTGCCAGTAATGACATCTCACTACCAGCAATTTCAGCCTTAAGAGAAAAGGAAGAAAAAATTTGTTTTCAGCAATTGTTCGCATTGTCAAACATTTATATTTATTTATTTATTTTTAACTTGGTAGGTGTGGAAGAAGAATGTCGACCAATAAGTACCAGACTGCAGTACAGAAATATCAATGGATGCATGACTGAGAAGGAAGTGCCTATTTCTCACTGTGAGGTAAAATAAAACAAACAAACAAATGCCCCCTCACAGCTTCCCTCACCACCTTTCTTTTTCACAAGGGTGCCTTTGGCTCCTTCATGGCTTCACTTCAATAAATGGAGCATCATACCCTTCTCACTGGTTGATTTATACTGTGTGAATCCCATTTGCACTAATTTCCTTAAGTATTTTGGCGATGCTGAGTTTTCCCTAATTAAGCCAATATGAAAAAAAAAAAGGCACACACATCATGCCTTTACCTCCAGCACAGATGAATAAGTCTGAAATGACTTTATCAAGACTTTCTATATAGAGCAGAGTTTTCATCTCAGTATTAGTGTACCCGATTTTCAGATCTGAGTCTAAGGTTAACCTTACACATCCCTCTTCAGGCTCTGAAGTTGGGTTATGAGAATCTAAATCTATATTTAGGTGCATGATGCAGAGGTTTAACCTTGAGCTCTATGATTTGGTATGACTTCTCTCTTTGCCTGAGCACTAAGCTATTGTGTTTTGAATGTTTCATATATTTCCATAATTGGATTAAAAGCTGAGTGTTATGGTATTTTCTTGCCCATCACTCATTACAGGTAATAGAGAACTTGAAACAGGAGCATAACACTCCTTCCAGATGTTCCTGTCCTTCTGAGACTAGAAACCAAAAAGAATATTCTCTCCCCAGACCAATTGTAGCAGAACAACAGCTCATTTTGAAATAACCATGCCTTACACAGGATCTATATACAATCTTTATACACAAGTTATGCAAGGATGGTAGGCAGGAAGTTTTGACTTCTACCCTGCACCTTGGGTATTATCTTTAGCTGGTGCAGTACGCAAAATGGGTCTTCCTCTTTCCTATAACCACTGGAAAAAGAACAGAAACGGGAAGGAAAAGTACTGAGACCAATATGTCAAGAGTTTTCAGATAGATAACTGGATAAGGGTCTCCATTTGGTATTACACAAGACTTATTCTGCAGGGGAGCTTGAAGAACAACAACAACAAAATACTTACCTTTCTTCAAAAAGAAGATTGTTACCCTCTCATCCTGTCCACAAAGTCAGTGGTGATTAGGTCTTTAGCCATAAAGTCATATGTATTGGAGTTTTACAGGAAAACATTGAACTCTGGGCGAGGAAGCCTATAGTTGTTTCCAAGGGAAGAACACAGATTTTGGTTTCACTGAGGTCTGCTGATATTCAAACTTTGTATCTCTTTTTCCTCTTAGGGTAAGTGCGGAAGCAATACCAGATACTCCATTCAGACGGGGCAATGGGAAGACGTGTGCAGCTGCTGCACAGCCACTCAGACCACCACAGTCATGATCCCCCTGCGGTGTGCCAATGGCACAGTAGTGCAGCATTACATCCCTTCTGCCTCTCAGTGTGAGTGCCGTTCTCGGAAGTGCACAGACTGATTATTTCCAAGAAACCAGTTCATTTAATCTTCGAGTTTTTTGACCAAGGAACTTTACAATACAAGCCTCAGTTTCTCTCTGTAGACTGTTTTATCCAGTAGAATTCTGACTAACTAATTGTATCAACATAGCAAACAATAAAACTTACTAGCACAATGGAGCATTATTTTCTGAGTATTCTTGGGATGGTTTATAAAAAAGATATTTAAGATTGTGTTGTTTCTCTTCATCTTCACCACGGAAAATTATTCACATTATTAAAAATAAGACACAGTAACAGAAACAATTTATTTTACTGAAAGAACATATCCCAAAGCATTTAATGGTGTATTCATAACTATTGCATTTGCATTCTCTACTCCAGATCTCAATGACACATTTTGGGGTTTAGAGTTTGTTGGTCTTCAGTCTTGCTTCTCCCACCCTCTGCCAGTGGGTATGGTAATTATAGCATCAGCCTTCATAGCAGGAGAATAATATTCTTGGAACATATCATACAATACTGATGATGACTTAGACAATCAAATATTTTTCTGCAATGTATACATGTTTTTCCGCTGAAATGGTACCAGAGAAACTATGTGCCAAAGACAGCTTTTGTAACTTCTGCAAGTCCTCACTGTTTGTGAATGTGTTGACAGACTGTCCTTACCTACGTATTTCAGCACTTCTGCAGCCAACTTTGAGAGAAAAATTACCAGAAATCTCCCTTTTTTTCAAATTTATTACTACCGTTTCCTTCATTTCTCACTGAAGAGATGAGGACTTCCTCACGGAGAGGCAGCCTAATATCACAGGCCTTACCCTTCCTTCATTATGCACCATATTACTGCAAGAAAGCATGAAGCTGCTGCTTTTTTTGAAGGCATGAAATTGAATCTAAAAAAACAAAAAATAAAAAAGAAAAACATAAACCAAAACCCTCAGCTTTCCTTTAGTTGCCCCCAAATCAGGTGCCAAGACTTCATCTGTTGCATTAGGTATGAAAAATGGATATATCTTCAATATAACCAAACTGTTGAATTGTTAATAGCAGGTTTAGTTTAGCTACTGCTGCCAGGAATAATTAAAACAGGATTTAAATTCTCTATGTATGATCAGGCCACTAAAGAAAGATCAGAAAATATTTGAGGGGAGGAGGAAGGAGAGGATAAGGTGCCAGTCAAGCTGTTTCATGAGAGCTAATTTCTCACCCCTCAAACCAGAGGTAAAACTTCATTGTATTTGCATTTTTGCAAGACAAGAATATTTTGACTTTAGATAGATTGAGTTCTTTCACATTTTCTGTAAATTCACAGCACTGATCCAGAGGGAGGGCTGCTTTTTAAATAATTAAATAAATAAATTTCCATCCATTTGTTAGGAAATCAGTATGACCTGGGAATAAGTTACAGGCGGAAAAAAAGAAAAGAAAAGAAAAGAAAAGAAAAGAAAAGAAAAGAAAAGAAAAATTCTTCCAGCAGAAGTGACTGTGAACTAGTCCAAACTATATATAGGAGTCAACCTAAAGGGTAAGAATACTCCTGAGAAGCCTAGCAGAAAAAGTCAGGAAATCAAGGTGTACTTGTGCAGTTTTTACGTTGGCATCTGCAGAAATAGAAGGCATTCCAGAGGATGTTACCACCACATGGGAGGAAAGTGCTGAGGCTAAGACCTGTTCCTTCTCACATGAATGTTAATGTCAGATGTTTAGATGGATCAAAACACCCTCTAACATGCGCAAATGGCTCTCCTTCGGAGCTCCAAGTGGGTAAAGCAAAGTTCTCTTTGCACTTCCTACTAAAATATAAACTTCTTTTAGGAGTTAGATTTAGCTCGGTTGGTTAGAGCATGATGCTAATAATGCCTAGGTCATGGGTTCAATCCCTGTATGGGCCACTTGCTTCAGGGTTAGACTAGATGATCTCCAGAGGTTCTTATCAATCCTATGACAGGAACCAGAGATATTCCCCTTTACCCTTTCCACTCAGCTGTGGATTTAATATATGGTCCTTTTCTCCTTCATTATTCATTAAAAATAGCCTCTATTGCTGCATAATGCTAGGACAATCACAGGCCTTTTATGTGTCTCTGTTTCTCCTGCCATGGGAGCAAAATGTGCATCAAGCACATCAACAACAGCCTTTTGGAGAGGAACCAGTCCAACTTCCTGCGATAGGTCTCTGCTCCTGGTTTTCCTCCATCCTCCCACTAGATCTTTGTTGCACCTGCCTCTAATATTAAGTTTCCTGTGGAGGTAGTTTTGGGTCATGAAGGTAATATCAGCTGCACAGCAACCCAGCTGAAGCTGCAAAAAACCAACTACTGGAAACCAGCCTTTAACATATCAGAGAGTATCAGAGAGCAGGAATAGATACAGAGTAAGAAGTAGTATCTTTTTCTTCCTGTTATTATACCAGGACTGTGTCTTGTTTTCCATTAGCACCCCTACTCAGACTGACCATTTTTGGCTTGTGAAATCTGACAGGATTGCAGTCTAAAATTTCTTGGCCGCAGAAAGGCCATCTAATCAGGTAATTGCAAGGATCAGACACCAGCTTATCAGCATGGGAAGGACATGTAGGGATATTCATAARGCAGAGACACAAGCAGATGTGAACAGCTAGGATTTTTGACCAGCAGCAAAGTAGATGGACAGCATTAAATTAAAGATCCATCTGACAAACAAGCAAACATTCCTGTTTTTATTACTTCGATCTCAATCTATATCAGATCTACTAAAATCTAGTAGATCTAAATATTTCAAGACAGAAACAGACTACAGTAAAGATTTTGGGCTTCAGACTAGGGCAAGTAGTATTTTTCCTAAGGAGCTTCACATTTTTCAGTAGTGCTTGGTTATAGGATCAAACTCACAGCATGTGTAATTCAAGGTAATTAGATAAACAGATTTGTATCAGGAGTGTACACCAGTTCAAGAACATGCCTGTACTATGCTCCTAGTCTTCATCTTCCTTGGTAGCAGTTCTGTTTTCAAGTATCAGTGCAGTAAGTCAGACTCATCAATTAACTTTTGGCAGCGGTATCTAAGCTTTGAGGACATCATTTTTAGCTTGTATTTATTGTTTACAAGTTTTACATGTTTTAAACTATGCCAGTTTTTGCCTTTCAGCAGCTGTTTCAGAACACATCCGACCATTTCAGAACACCTGGTTTGGACTGGCAGATGTGTTACAAGGTAAATTTACAGGAACATTAAATGGATTTCAGGAAGACTTCTTAATATAACTTCTAATTATTAAAAGCATGTAAACTCCATGCTAACTTTTACAGATTCCAAAGAACCCGTCCACTTCCACAGGTGAAACACAATCTGCCGTATTGGCATTATTTGTCACAGCTCAGCATTATTAACACTGTTGCTAGGTATCTCAGGAAACACACTGATGCTCAGATATGATTTTTCTCTACGGGACTGTGTCATTAAAAAAAGAGAGACCACCTCCATTTCACCCAGCTGCATATTGCTTACTATCATATTGCAGCCTGTGTGTATTATTTATTACCTGGGGTAGCTGTATTACCTGTAATAGACCCATCCTTATGGCTTATAGGAGCCAGTAATATGACCCAATGAAGGAGATTTTTGTGCCCACAGAGACTGCTGCAGCACCTGGCTCTACAGGTATAGGGATATACTCTCTCAGAAAGAGTGGATTTTCTCTTCTGTCTTAGCCATTAGTTGGTGTGAGATATAATAGGGATATTAAGTAGCATATTTCCAACAAGTTTTCATTGCCCTCTTCCAGAGATAAGCATATGTAAGCAAAGCTGTAGGTTTGATATCTGTCCAGGGTATAGAATAATTGATTATAAAACATAAATGCAAAAAATCATTTCAACATTTGCTCTCTTTAGAGCATTCTCTGGTCCCATTTTGCCACCTGGTTGTTAGCAGGTGCTGTATGTGATTGCACCATTGCTCCTGTACAAAGCACGACATACATTGAAATCTGTGCAGATGTGGACATTTGAGCAAGTCAATCAAACAAAGAATGATTCATTCGTTCAAATGAATGAGGTGTTTATGTAATTAAAAAATCACAGACATTCCATCTCAAAAACTGCATGCATCGTCTACTGTGCTAACACAAACCTGTACCCCCAATGGAAGAGATTTTACACTTAGCAACTGAGAACATTCTTTATTTCTGGGATCTAATAGCTTTTACACAGTCATTTCGGAAGCTGTGGCACCCAGATTGTTAGCTATTTCACAGCTGAAGGCAGTTTTAAAATGAAATTCTGAAACAATTACAGGACACTAGGAGTGTAAGAAGGAATAGTATTTGATACCTGTTGATAGGTCCTATAGAATTTAGGAAATACCACTCTAAATGAGGGATGAAGAAGAGTGGGATGATTTACCTTCTCATATCTGATGGCATTACTTTTTTAACATTTGTTTTAGCATTCAGATAATATTCTGCAACATTTAATGTATTAATCTTCTCTGTATGTATGGAGAGAGAACCTAAACATCACTTTTTCCCTATTGTCAGTGGTAAACAGCAGTGTAGAAAAGTTTAAGTGACCTGTACAAAGCTGCTCAAGGTGGAGTCAGTAGTCCTCACCCCTCTTTCTTTCAAGTAAAATCAGAAACATAACATTAGTATAAGTTACACATAAAATTTCTTCTGTAACACTTCAATTTAGACAAAGTAAACAAATGAACACCATCTAATTTAATCTAATTCTTTTCAGTCTGCCTATAGCTAGCTCATTAAAAGGATAAGCCATCCATTGAAAAGTTGTCCAGAGTTTAAACTGTTCTTAGTCTTATTGGAATTTTTTTTAATACACCTGACCCAAGTTTTGAGCAATGTCAGCCACCCTGCTCCTCACATGAGCTCACTAGCATTGATAGTTTATTTTAGTTATTACATTCGTGTGACTTCTAGTCACTCTTCTCTCTGTGATGTAGACGCTCTTCTTGCAGGTTCTGATGTAGTACTGATACTAACTAGCAAGCTGAAAAACTCATTTAGTTCACACAGTAAGAACACTGTAGTTCATTCAGTCATGGAGCAAATCTGTTCCCTCCTCCCACACTAAAGCAAGTGTTGTAGCATTTAGCATATAAGCTAAAGGGAAAAAAAAAGGATTTGAACTCTAAGGAATTACTCCTCCCTCCAATTATTATTATCAAATAAAAATTCTCCCTCAGAAGACATTAGCTGATGGTAACTCTTCCCAATATATTGCCTAAATCTTAAGATTGAAGGCTAAGCAAGATCCATCACCTGCTCTGATTTTACAGTTGATTTCAAGATAATTGCATGAATATTTCATACAAGAATGACTATGCAGCATCCAGGCAGTCATGTAACTTAAGTAGCTGAGATGCAGTCTTACAAAAAGATTTCCACACTTACTTCCTGTCTGGAAGTACTACATGGCTTTACAGACACATGTAATCCCATGGAAACCATCTCCAGGATAGTCTCATCCTTGAAGCAATGATTTTCTGGACAGAGCTGGTTCTACTGTAGAGTCTTGGTTTTGCATTTACTTTCCTTTTCCCCACTTCCTCCTCCACCCCTTAACTTTATGGGGAGTTAGGAGAAAATATTCTTACTGTTTTACTGCTTGTTGAGGCATCATGAAGCATGAAGACAAGATGCTGAGACTCTAGCAGAGAGTTGCTACAGCCTCTCAGCTCATGAGTGTTTTGCCTTTTTTCCCTTCCCCTCTGTGATGGTAATTACTGAAACAGAAGGTCTGGCTAATTAGCTTTAGATGTGGTTTGCTTAAAGCAGGATCAGTCTGGGATGGAAATAGTTGCTGGTGCTGCTCACAACTTAAGCCAGTGCAGAAGCAGCTTGTACACACAATCAACATAGTCATATTCTATCAGCACTGCCTCAATGGTCAGTCAAACCTCTAGACAACATGGAAGCATATGTGCCTGGTAAGTTTATTCTTTGTTTCATTGTTAATTGTTGTCTATGAAGCTGAATAGGTGTCGACAGAGTGGGGAACAGTGAAAAGACCACTTAGAAAGAAATTCTGTGTTTTTTTTCAGGGCATTTTCGTATTATCAAATGAACAACCAGCTTCCTTCCATCCGCAAGGCGGGAGGAAAAAAAAAAGGAAAAAAAAAACACCCTAGAAACAAAACCAGAAAAAACCTGTGAGACTGTGGTCCACTTTATATGCTGAAAGCTCAAAGAAAAAGCATGCAGCATGAATATCTTCTGAAGAGCAGCTATAGGGCAGCATTGTGATACGTGTAGAAAAGATCATAACTGCTTTGTGCTGGACTTCTGCTCTCTTCCTCTGAATTTTCATTATTGCAATACAGTTGTGGGAGAGAGAGGGAAAGCAATATCCTTTTTCAATAACTAGTGAACTCTGCTCAGTGTATAAAACATTTTTAATTTGAGTTCCCAGCGTACAAATTTAGAATCATGTTTAGTGCTAATGTCGTGGCACTACTACTTTACTGCTATGGCTGAGAGTTCTTTCTAGGTTAGCTCATCATTTCTGGAGCTTGTAGCTCTGCTGTGAGGTCTAAGCTGTCATGCAGCTCATTGCATCCTGCTGCTTCTGGGGTCTCCATCCAGCCCCCTTCCTAACATTGATGGCATAGTGCCATTACATATGCCATTACATACATATACAATGTGCAAAAGCCATTGCATGCATAGCCTGATTCTTATCTCGCTAGCTTTATTCCTTTTTTTACCCCCGATCCTTCACTGCTGGAATTATTCCTAATTTATGCTGAATGTGGAAAAATGAAGTTCTTTCTGTAAGCTGTAGGTTTAGAGAACAGTAAAAAAGGAAAATGAGAGGAGCCTGTAAAGTTATACATACAGATGTATTATACAGATGTAGGTCCATTAAGTCTTTAGTAAATGCAACCATGCATAACAAGGCTCAGATTTTTGTTTTATATCATGTGATTCCCATGTGTAGCTCCACAGGTCTACTCTGCCTTTTTGGGAGGTGGAGGGGAAAATACTGTGTTGTATGCATCTAGGATACATGTGTTGTGTGAAACTAGGAACCAGCTTTGCTTGATGCACATTTCTTTTCCTACGGTTTCTTAATTAGTTTTGTTTAAGTATGGTAAGAAATTTCTCTTCAGTTTAGCTGTATGCTACTCTGAAACAAGTCAATATTTGTGAAGGACTAGCTTTCCTCAATACACACTGACATCCCTTTGTGCATACATACTGTGCCTATCATAGTCTGCTACATAATATAGTCACTCTGTTTTAAGAGGGAGAAGTTTCTGATGCCAAATAGTACCTAGACAAGATGTCAAAGGCAACAGTAGTAACAAACCACAAACCACTAAACTGTCCACTGCAATAGCCTGAAACTTTTGCTTTAAATACATTTGGAAGATTATTGATTAAGTGCTGTCAGTGTTACATCCCCAAGTCAAGCAGATTGTGCAGATAGTGCTACATATTTTGCAAAATCTAGCTGTAACATAAGCAAAAGTCCTTCAAGAGAAAGATAAAAGGCTATGGTAGTTTTATCTGCTATACACCAGTCAGGAATTAAGGTGCTCTCTACCTCCTTCAGAGAGATTTCCCCTTTTATACTCTCCATCTTCCATCAGATTTTATTTCCTTCATTCCTAATATTTCATGTTGATAGTCTTCCATCCTTTAAGAGATCCTCTGGCTTGCACCATTTGCCAGGGGTGAGTGAATATCCCTAGTAACTCAGGCCCATCTTTTCTGTGTCCAGTGTCAGAGATGAGGGCTCCTGTGTTTGTGAGGACCCATCAAAAAAGCACAACAACCACAGACTTTTACAGTGGTGACTGTGACCACAGCTGCCAGGCCAGCCAAAGCTAACCTTGCTCTCACTTACCTGCCCTTCTCTGCTGAAGTACCACAGTGTTGTTGGATGCGAGTTTCTGGTAGCAGTTCAGGTATAGGTCTCCTTTCCCCTAGGATGCCTCTATGAGGCTTGTTGTTAGCTATTGAAGCAGTCACCTTAAAGACCACTTGAATATGCATTTGTGCAAAGACCCAGAGGGTTATGGACAAATCACTGGTACTGTGTAGATGATCTGCATATTAACAGTCTCCTGAAACATGTCTCAATGAATATCTTGATGAAGTAAGAAACTCACTTTGTGCTGGAATTACTCTTTGTGTGCAACCTCACCAAATTCCACATAGCTACAACAGAATGCGATTTACTGCATTGTGTTTTCAAGACTATCATTAGTGCATTTCAAGAATTACAGGAATTCAAGACAGGCAAATCTGGCCGAACCTTTTGGTGCTCTTACCTATAGCCAGAAGGAAATCTCTCCTGCATGAGGCAAAATGCAGCAAATCTCAGATTAGAGGGTACAAAGCCTACCATGGAGAGGAGACATTTAGAGGGAGCTTCTGGGAAGCATAAGTATAGAAGTGGCTTGGAGGATGCACTGGGGCTAAAAGATCAGAAGTGGAGCAATGCTTTTTAGACTAAGGTAGGTAGTATGGCCTCATGCAGTTTCCTGTCTAATTTCCACCCTCATTACAGTCTCCCAGCCATATCCTTTGAGCAGGGAAACTTCTTGGGTAAAAAAGCTGCAGATGCTGCCAAGGAAGAGAATGGAGCATGGACAGGATTATGGATGAGGTAGAGCTAGAAACATTGTTCTTCAGGTTAGCTGTTTCCTCCCTGTTTCCCAACAGATGAATTGTCACTTGGAGGCAAGAGAACCAGACTTGCAGCCTACAATTTGAGGAAGGCTCCTACAGTGCTTCTCAGACTACAGATGGCAAGGGCAAAAATCACCTCTGAGTTCTGTCTAATGCCCTTTCCAATCTGAGTACATCTTCTTATCTGGGCACTACTCTACCATTCAGTTCCAAGTGCTTCATCCTGATCCTTCAGGACACTCGGCAACGAGAACCTGTTGGGTAAGAATCGCTGTTTCAGTTGTGCCCCTTTACAATTAACTATATCCTATGTTGTTTCTCTCTTTCCTTCCCAGCCTCCAGAATATGTTCAGAGAAGAAATACTGTTTATAGAGAAAAATCTCCGTTACTGAGTTTAGTTGTTATGAGACTGGTTTTAGAAGTAGGTAAGCACTAGGGGACCAGACATCTAAATAGTGCTTAAACCAATCATATGAAAGAAACATCGTATTTCAGAAACTTAATGGTAAAACTCTACTTTTTMTTTCTTTTATTCAAATACAAGGAGTTTGAAAATACCACACTGTTTTAAATTAATTTTAATTAAGCATACTGGACCTTTTCCTTCATGTAAGATTGAATAATAGAATGGATTTGCTACATTTAAAAAAGAAGAATATTCCTAGATGTTTCCTCTGATGGCCTGTGTTCTGTAAGCTTGCTCAAGGCTTAACTAATTAACATGCATTCTATTGTGTCTGAGATTCTGTAATTAAAATATTAAATAATGATAATTATTTGGAAGTGGCAAGGGTGGCAGTTTAATGAAAGAAAACTGTAGTGTAATGAATATTTGCACACTTTAACAGATGTGAATGGCTGTATTGAAATTGGTAGGTCTAGATAAGTTTAAGAACTGAGAAGTCAGTGGAGCCCTGAAAAACACATGTATAATCATGTTATATTCTTATAAAAATCCTTTAAAGAAGATATCTTTAGCTCAAGCTACATACAAACAATGAATTCAATTAAATTCTTTTTCATATCTAATTGAAGAGTGAAAGAAATAAGTTTACTAAACAACACTCCTAAATTGCACATGTTCTGAATCAGCTTGCAGAGCAGACTGTGTGAGCATTTGCATGCTAATTGCTGTGGTGCCTTTCAGAAATGCAGCCTATTTCTGATAGTTTGCTGGGAAGAGAGTAAGATGAATAAAAGTAAGCTAGGATCTGTTCCTTGAGCAGCCAAACCATTTAAAAATGTATTCTGCAAATGGTTGTGCTTATGACAATCTGACTATCTGGACCACTCAGACGAGATAATAGGCTCTTACTCAAGATGTAACACAGAGATCCTAACTAGGTAGGGTCTTTATTACACATTTCCCAAGTAGTGTGGTTCTTTTAGAGACACTCTCAGTCTTTTCATTTTGGCAGTATGTGCAGCTTTGTCATTATTGCACTTTAGACAAGCAACTGGAAAATTGGATAGAGAGGTCAATGTAAATGTGGTCAACTCTTACCTTTACAAAAAGCCTAAGCAAAGGAGTGCAGAGAGACTGAATGAGCAAGTAATTGATTCCCATCCTAGCTACTATGTGGCATTGGAACTAGCACCGATCCAAGAGCTGATCATCATCTCAATGTCTTTTGTGAGCTTTGTCTTGGAGGTACTTTGGTCTTGGAAGCTGTTTACAACTGGAAGTAGTTTGATTGGAGAGGAAGGTTACTGGGAATGTTTCTACAATGAGCATAGCTCTGAACACCAGTTTTACAGATTGAATTCAAGAGGTGCTTTGCTGCTGTTCTCTGAGGATTTATGCAAACATGTGTATATACATATAGATGTACATACATGCACACATACACACAAAAAACTTGTTTCTGTCAACATTAATTCCCACAGAATATGTACAGAATGGGTACACATAGAGATAGATGTTCTAAAGGCTGACAGGGAAGAATGAAGTCAGATAGTACCTGAAGTACTGCAGCACCATAAGCAAGGACATGTGGAACTGATTCAGAACAAAAATTTTTGGTTCAGTTGATTTGATTTGGCAAGATGAAAAGCTCTTGGCAGTACAGCTTTCTTCCAATGTTGACATGGAAACTATATTTCCATCCAAAATCTTATTCTGAAAAGAAATCCCCAGCTGCTTCACCTGCTTACCAGGGTTAACCTAAGGCTCATGACACAGTTCATGAAGGCTGGGAAGCATAATGGAAATGAAATCATTTTATTATAAATGTACTGCAGAATTTTACCTAGGTCCAGCTAAAAGGACTGGGAACAAAAGTGTTTGACTGCATAAAGGTTTTGTGAGTTATCCTAGGCATAGCCTGAAAATATTGAAGAAATGTTATGTGTAGCCTCTGGGAATAAAACCTTCACTTATTAATTATATGCCTTGAAATTTCCCTCATGATGTCATTATGTGCTTCATTAAAGTAAACCAAGTGTGGGTCTGCTTGAGAGAGCAGAAAAGTAGGATTGACTAGTCAATCTATGACACAGTTCAAGGGCTGCAGGACTCTAGTCCATTTTTGGTAGGAAACAGACCTCAACTTTTTTAGTGTCCTATTTTTCCTCCTCTTTGCTTCCTGAAAAAAATGAAAGAGATTCAGAGAGGATGGGGAAAAGCTGACTTCCCAGCTTTATTTTAGGATTTTTCTCCCCCCCCCACTACCACTTCTTCCCCCACAACACATACACAAAAGAGAGAGAGAAGGACCAAACCTTGCTTTCACCATCTGTAAGGAAGGAGCCTTTTAGCTTTCTCTTGAATTATCTGAAAAGTTGATGATCACTGCACAAATCTATAGGTTTCCTGCGTACAGCTATCTCCTCAAATGTTCTGTTTTTTGAGTTGCTATTTGAAATGTTTCTCCTGCTTGTTTTGTTTCAGCAATGCAGGAAAAATGCTCTTCAGTCACATGAACACTGAGCAAGAGGCATAGCTGTTCCTATCTTCTCTCTTCCATGGTCTCCCTCACTATACGGAAGGTGCAGAGGAAGCTGCTGGCATTTCCCAGTGCGTTCTCGTGATAGGGAAGGGCAAAGTTAATTTCTTCTAATATAGTGCAGCAAATCCCACTGGACAGCTCTACAGCTCCTGTCGGGCTGAAAGCAGCAATATTATGCTGTTGAAGCTTCTTGTTTCCTTATAGAAAATGGAAAGTGAGTAAGAAAAGAGCTGCAACATTACTGGTATTAGCAATAGGGAATAAGAGATACTGTGGATGTACTGTCTCCCTGGATATATGGGAGAATGTTCCTGAAGAATGTTCCAATTATTGTTAGAACAGATGGGGAACACATCTAAAATTAAAAGGTTAAAATTAAAGGGCATCCAGAGAAGGAGGGCTGCACAAGCCCTCCTCCATTCATTTAAGACACAGCTATCTCATGAGCTACATGAGTAAGCTACAAAGTCTAGACTTTCTAGAGTTTCCTAACCTCCTAGCTGAGGTACAGGAGTATGAATGCATTCAAATATTGAGCATAATGCTGAATTATGCTCAGTGTTGTCTTATGGTTCCCCCTTCCCTAATATTTCGTGCACAAGTAACTGCTATTCCACTGCAGTTATATATACCACTCTCCTTTGACTACACACATCACTAGAAGTGCATCACCTGAAGTTGTGAGTGTCCATTAACTGGACTCTCACATTAACTCCCAACTATATTCTTGGGAAACTAGCTGCACAAATATCTACTTACCTAGCTCTTATTTTCAGACTTTCCTTTAGCCTCCTGATAGCCTACTCTGAGCAGACAGAAGACAACAAAGTTGACTAGGGACACTTTATCAGCATATGACAACAAATACTTCACAGTTCCTCAAAACCGACCTTCCTTGCACACTRGCAGAATCAATGGAGCTTTTGAACCATCTGGCTATATGGAGTCCTGCAGCAGCAGTTCTGTAAATAGTATTTTGTATTCACTGATTTAACTCCAATGCTTTGGGATGTGGAAGAGAAGCTTGGAGCAGGGAGAGCAGAGCATGACACATTCCTCTTGTGCATTAGGCAAATAACGGCTATATTAGGGGCTGTACAAGTAAATGAATGCAACAGCCTTGGTTGTGTAGACTTTCTTGGTGTGTACACTGAATACTAATTGCTAACCTAGTGGTCTCACTAAGCTTTTACTAATTCTTTACTTGAGTTAAAATCCCTCTAAGCAGTAGTAGGGGGTTGCTCCTGCAGTGGGAAATGAAGTGTTGACTGATATCTGAGTTGGTGACTTCCGTGCAAACAACATGGTGATCATCTGGGCCACAAATACTGGCATGAGCCTAGATTGGAACATGGAAGCACAGTGTGGCTGCAGCCTGCAGAGCAGAGATGCTGTTAGACAAGAGCTCACCTAGGGTATGTTTGCGGTAAAACACTTGCTATTAGAGGACTAGAACAAAACTGTCATGAAATGCAGATCTTAATTTCCCATTTTCTTATTGCCTAGTGTGCTGGGTATTTGCCTTGGAAACACCAAAAGGTCATAAATGGAGACGGTAATTTAAATATGGGAATGAAGATGGTAATTTAAATTACTATCTTTGACTTTTACAATGGCTGTTAGAGAAGATGAGACAAATCTCAATACTCCTTTCAGTGATGTTTTGCAGATTGCAAGCTAATATGTGTTCCTATCTAATAATATTATTTTGTGACAGAATGTCACATGGTTAGGAAAACATTGCAAATTGAGGGCCAGAACCTCCTCTCATTGAAATCTGTGGAAATTTTGACTTGTCTTCTGTGCCACAGAAATCAATCATAATGGGGGCTAACATTCTGCAACCTATGGAGGATGGAGTGAAAAGAAAAAGCAAGAGTCAACAAGAAACGGAGTGAGAGAGGCACCATTGTATTTGCTCACTCATTTCCTCTGTGTAGCTCTAGCAACATCTCATGTTGCTATAGTGATCTCTCAGGTGGCTGGGATGAGGCAACTGGCTATGCACATGTAATAAACAGGAACAACAGCAACTTTCTAATCTTTTCCTACTTCCTTGTTCCCTCTTTGCATTTTATTTGTGCTTCCCATTTCTGCCCACACTTACAATAAGGAAGGACAGAATGCTTAGAGATCATCTTATCTAAAGTCAGCTRATGTATTGAACTGTATCAGCAACCAGATAGTGGTGACACCATTACTTTTGCACTGTATCGTGTGAAAATTACTGGAGGGGAGACTGCAAATCTGGATCTTGGTGGTTTTTTTTTCACTGTGGCAGGGATGGATCCAGAAGCTCTGCATGGACTGCCTGTGAGTATTATGTGAAAATGGCTCAAAGTAGGAAATGGGGAATTGCTGTAAAATGTCATCTCCAAAGTAGTTTTATATTCTGCCAAACTATTATTCTGAGTGTAAATTTAGATATGCCTAAAGGGACTGTATGTATGCTATACACATGAAGTATGTGATAAGTGTAATGCGCAGAGTAGATTATTTTGTGATAATTTCATAATTTCATGAGACAATAGAGTATGAATGTAAAGAAAGAAAACTAGCATTAATATGTGGATATGGAGACTGAAAGCTACTTTATGGGAAYGTGAGACATGAAGTGCAATGATGAAAAATGAGAATATGTGAGATGTTTGGTTATATACTAATATGTACATTTATATTTACATGCCTTCAAAAGTTCATATTGTGTTAATAAATGGGAAAACTGCCATACAGTATATGTGGTTAACTTTGAATTCAGGAATACAAGTGCATGTAATAGAATGGGATGCAGGAGAAGAAAAAAAATTTAACTAGGACACTGCCCTGTCAAGATTTTACTGCTCCTTCTTATTCTTGTATGGCCACCTATGTGAGCCATAAATAGCTCATTATAAGTAGGTTATGAGTTGATTGCTTTAGCTCAGGATGACCCTATCTGTTGGCTAGTATGCAGTTCCACCGTTACTGGAGGGCTGGTATTGCCTTTACAAATAGCACTGTACAGAGTTCTGTGTAGGGAATTTAATATTTAGTGTTCAGCTGCAAATGGTGGTTGTTATAGCTTTGGAGAAGTTATAGGCTCTCTTATTGAAAGATATGTTGGCAAATGCCTTAAATTTGGTATTAGTGCTCCACAGAGATACTACAGAATTGCTGTCCACAACAAGGTGTGATGTTTGCCAGAATAGAAGCATTTTAATTCCAGAAGAATTTCAATGGTAGAAAAGATATAATAGAGATGGTCCAAATGGCAACTGACTGGAACATAGATGATCAGAATTATTTTAGTCATTAATTTCCTTTTATAATATTATTGGTCAGTCATATAGTCTTTCATAATACATTAAAATACACATGAACTAGCATTGTTAACCATCCATTGATTATATTCTCTCTAATCCACAGTATTTGCCAATTCCTTTTTGCTCAGCCTTACCATACCTCCCCTTGTACTACTTTGAGGAACTACTTTCCTTTTTTCTCTTCGAGCTCTGATCCTTTTACCATTTCTTGCTATATGTACTTCTGTGCTTCCCTTCCCTGCTCAGGTTTGTTCCACATCATGTCCTATCTTATACCGCAAAATGTAATGTGATGCGTATTTCCATTCCTCAATCACATCTTAAAATGCTGATGTGTTTTTCTGCATAGTGTGTGTACACTCAGTCCAAAGAGACATTGTGTATGTCTGTGTACCTGCATATTGGATATGTGGATATTCCATGTATTGCACGGTACAAGTTGGAAACTGTTATTTTTATTCACATTCACTTCTTCACAGTTGGAGGAGCTCAGCATGACTTAATTTGATCTGCAATGTAGAGATTTGCAGGTCATACTCCCAATTATTGTGTCATATCCCCAGTTAATCTCAAGGTTTTTACTCTGCTAACACTTTTATGCACCTGTACAAAGTTTGGCATTTTTGCTTTTTTTTTTGACTGGCTGGATTTCTGCCTGTTAGCTTTGTCTACTTCTCTCACAGATTATAAACAACTACCTGGACGGGACTMAAGGAGGGGCTGCAGACAGGACGTCTCCTAGTGGCATGCATTTCAGGGACAACAAGAAAAAGGTGGACTATGTTCTAGCCTACCACTACCGAAAACGCATTCCTCAGCATCAGCCTGGCTCTGGCACTCTGGAGCCCATGCACAGTTCAGCCTCTTTGGCCATAGTTTCAAATGGAGAGACTGGGAAAAGCTGCCTTGAACAGCGGCAGCAGAGCTGTGGGCAGTATGTGCTGCCAGAGCAGCCGGGACTGCTAGGGGCTCAGATGGCGGAGCTCAGCCCAGTGGATGCCTTGGAGGAAGAAAAACGAGTTCAGAGAGAGGAATACGAACGCAATCTGGTGGAAGCTGGGCTGGATATAGAAAAAGATATTGAGGTAAGAGTGTGGAGAGTGCATGGCTGAGACTTTCCTGCTGCATAAAGGTTCAGGAATGGGCAGTGCTGCTGGAAGAGTTCCTCTGCCAAAAGGCCAAGGAGCCCAGGTGGCTTGCAGGTGCCTCTGAATGAGGTCAGGTGCCCAGAGCTGTCATCCCTCCCTGACCACAAGGCTTCCTTCCTGGAAATGGAAAATATCCACCATTGCTTGCTTCAGATCATCATGCTATGCATTATAGGCCCGGTGTGTATCTTGTTTTTATTTGCAGATGTCCTACCATTGGTTTCAAAACATCATCTTTGTCATGTTAGTTAATGTTAACTGAGAAGAAAATCAGGCCTATGTTGTCTCTTAAAAATAAAAATACATGTAGCTTTCCTACTAATTAAGCCTCGCTTATTCCCCTGCCCTTGTTTCTGTGCATGTAGTATATGTAGTTTCTCCTTAAGCCATTTTAGCAGCTACTTTTGAAGATGCCGTGTTACTACTGGGTTTGGATTTCAATACTGAACATCCCTAGAACAAATGCTGTGCTTGCAACCCAGGATTAGGAATCCATAGAAATATATTATACAAAATATTTCATATATGCTTAAAATATGGAATATGGATAAAAATATGGAGAGGACATATTTGTGTTGGTTAGTTCTTATTGCCCAAGAAATATYTAGTTATTATGGCTGTTTAGTGTGTTATTGAGTAGAAATTTCACTCTTCAGTTGAAAATGGATTTGGTGGTCTAAAGCTTCTTATTGCTTGCAGTAAACGGTATCTTTCATAAGAAAATTTGTTTGCTTCCTAATATTCTTAAAATGAAAAAAAGACTATCTGAAATTATTCCCTAGAATTCATGAAAGTTATTAAGACATTTTATATTTGATCAAAAATTTCAAACTTCCTTTTCAGATATATATAAATTTCTCTAAAAATTTCACTCATAATTGTCATTTTCTACAATCTATCCATAAAATTAACAGCATTTATACTGAAACAAGAGAACCACCCAGATGTTAATGCATTTATCCTTGCTACATGTTTGATGTAGGAAAGTACTATGGTTATATTTGTTGGGAGTTTTTAGTTACCTGTTCATCACTACACAAAAAAAATAAAAAAATAAATAAAAAAGAAAAAAGAAATCTGCAGTCAATTCAGGGAGCTGAGTATGGGTCTTCTAAATCCCGTGGTGATGCATTGAATACTACAGGATCCCTTTTGATGTCTTTGGAAGCTACAGATATTTATATTTCTTGAAGGGAAATTTCTGCTAGGTTCTGGTTTTAGGTGCTCTGTTGTTTTTGACACTGAATTTTAGAAACATAAGGGATTCATTTCAGAGGTGCTGAGAACTTACAGCTTGTATTCAATGCAACCAGTCAACACTTTTAAAATGTGGACTAAATTGCAGATCGTATCTGAAAACTTGAGCCTACTTGACTTGGCACAGCATGCACACATTAAATGACTGGCAGGGATAGAAAGAAATAGAAAGACCTTTTAAATCTCAACATTTTCTTTGTTCTTTTTGCTGTGCTGTAGGTGGCCATGTGTTGTATTTCACAGCATAGCCTGTCTGAGCCATCACTGAACTATTTTTTTTTCTTTTAAAATAACCAAATTGCATAAACTCCATGGGATCAACTGTTTTTGGAGAGTTAATTTAGTTCTGAGTTTGATCAGAACCTGAAAACTCTAGCAGGAGATTTGGATTTAGTTATTCAACTTATTACCCAAAGTTCAGCTGGATTCAAATTCTAGTTTGGACTCCTTCCTAGCGATGTGTGCTCTTGAATAATGTACAAAGTAACAAATGATGTCACAAAGCTCTGATTAAGAAACTCTTTTTGTCAGTCTTCATTTTGAATAGGAAAAGCTTTTTTTCAAATGAGTTGGGGTGTTCTAAGAAAGTTATTTGACAATAAATTCTTTTACAGGATACATTGCATATTTGTATTTTTTTAAATATATAAATCCCATCTTTTCTTCATGTTTATGTACATAGACATATACTGTACTTATTCACAATCCAGATAAAGCATTTGTAGAGGAATCTGGAATTTCCTGAAAATCTGAAAGGGACTGTGCATTGTCCTTTTTTTTTCCTTGCCCAAGAAATATTGTTTACCTTCTTGTAGTTTTCTCAGTTTGCTACATGTCCTTCCCCTGCCTCCCCCCCCCTTTTTGTAACTCCTCTTAAAGCAGTTAAGAGCAATGGGATATTCTGGACACAATTTATTTCCTGGAAGAGCATCAGCTTTTACTTGAAGCAGTAGCAACAGGAAGAGAAATGACAAAAAGAAATCAGTGCTAGGTCTGTGGTCTTCAATGCTCATCCCTACACAATCCTTCCTAGGTAGCCTATAGTGGCTTTATAGCTAAAAAATGATCTTTGGTAGGGCCTGTGTGGATCTAATTCCTGTTAACCTAGCCACTGGGATGAAAAAAAAAAAAAAAAGAGGCCAAGACATTCTCCTCTTTTACTGATATTGTGGGAGTTATGACGTAATGTATTATGAAGCTATATATGTTGAGCAATATAGCACGTAATGATTTCTAACAGTATCTGGTGTTCCTGTGGCTGAAAAGTAGCTTAATCTGTGATCTCAGTTAACTCTAATTTATAAAGACTGTAAGCTTGATTAACCTAAATGAACTAAGCACAGCATCTTTTGTGTCTTAGTCTGCTAACCTCACAGGAGACTAGAGTCTCTCCATTGCTGCTTTGGTAAGCTAAAATTCTTTATGTTAGGAATTCTGTCTCCAGGAACACTAGACAGAGTAATGACAATTTAAACCTCTGTATTTCTGCAACTCTTTGTATACAAACAGGATTTTCCATTTGTATATGTGCATGTTTGGGAGTATGTATTTGTCTAAGTGTGTGTATACACACACAGGCATGTGAAGATGAGTATGTATTTTTGTCTACTTCAAATCACTTTGCTTCTATTAAGCCCAGCTGTTTATATAGTTGTTATATGCTGAATAACCAAAGACAAATACTATTCTCATTTGTACTGTCAACTCACTGGGTAAAAGAATACAGACAGGTGAATAAAGGGAGATATATAATTTGCATATGAAGAGGGGAGTATTACTTTTCATGTGAAACAGACAAGACTATGGCACATCTCCATATCCACCCACTTATTTGTCAATTAAAGAATTTTTAACTAGTTCTCAACTTTCTTATAGCTTTCTATAATTCATAAATGCTGTTCTCCAGAAAAGCTTTGTTCTCTCTCTCTCTCTCTCTCTCTCTCGTTTATTCCTATAACTGCAACATTATCTTGGGTGTACAAGGCAGGGTACACAATGCAGGTAATGTATATGAAGTTGTGTTACAACTTCTTCCCCTCTGATGTGACACTGATTATACATAATGATGGACAGTAGTAACTAGATGCAATGACCTTCTTACCATCCTCCTTGGAAAAATTGTTCCTGATCTATAGCATTTATTAATGTGTTATAACTGTTACTAGGACAACCTGCTTTCAATCTTGATGTCCTTTGTGTCATAAGAGACCATAGGTTGCGGATCCAGTTGAAGGAGCTCTTCGGTTGATTATCCTATCTCCAAACTATAACATTTCAGTGGCCCAGTTTAGCATGTGTCCACAAAAGAAATTCAGTTTAGGATTATGTGGAAGTGATTGCTAGTGGAAAGGGTAGGACAGGACAGGAAACTCTCTAGTCAGATCTACTGACAGCAGCAGAGCAACAAAGAACTACTATTTTGCATAGTTTAAAATGACTAAAAAGAATGCATCTTTAACTGGTCTGTTTGATATTATGAAAGAAGATAAAATAAGCATGGTGTCAAGAGRACGAGGTCAGACTATTTTCAGTGGTGGCCAGCGACAGGAAAAGAAGCAGCAGGCTCAAATTGAAACACAGGAAGTTCCATATGAGTATGAAGTATTGACTGTTGCAAGTGTGTGTAAAATTAACTAGCTTATATTTTACAGCATTACGTAGATAGGCCCCACTAATATAGATCCTGTAAACATTTATGGTAATCTGCATAGCATTAAATGATGGCAGGCTTTGCTCCCCTTCCTTCAAAAGTAACAAACAGTTAAAACTACAGTAAAATTGTTTTTCCAAGATATCTGTGCCAGAATCCCTACTTGGTGTGTCTCTGCAAATTGTAAAGGAAGGTCAGCCGGTCCCATTTATCCTTTCGAGTTAGCTGGTAAAGATATGACTGTCACCTCCAAATAAGTCTTATTTAACACCTACTGAAACAGGTCAAGTTCTGCATTAGATATACAGGGAATTGGATTACTGGGTTTACACTGAATAGGATGAGACTCAGAAAAGGCTGAACTATGCCTGAAGAGTACCCTTAAGTATTCCATTTTGTTTCCCAGGAAGAGCAATAAATGCAGTTACCATTGCAGGCAGTACTTTTGGGATTGTTCCCTCTCCCCCTCCCCCCTTTATAGGGAAATTCGTCTGTGGGCTTCAGCTAATGTGGAACATCAGTAGTTCACTTAAATTTGAATTGTACTGCTGTTCTAATGACTGCAAATGCAACGTATTCAATCAGTATTATGTGTGACAAAAGTGTAATGGGAATAGAATGGGAAGGTATTGGAGATGCATCTTGGCGTTCTAACAAGGTGGACCACTTTCCAGCATGTTAGAAATGAAATATACTTTGCTAAATAGCATTTAAGAGATGAAAATATCTTTTAAAGGGAAGATGGTGACAGTTTTAAAACGAAATGACCCTCCAGGAAGCTCATCTAACTTGAATTTTTGAGGTAACATATTTCTGAGGATATTTCTATAAACTTTTGCTATATTACACTTCCAGGCAAGGAGGTCCTTAAGGTTCTCTATGTTCCACCTTATGCAGTACTGTTGACAAAAGCACTGCTACTTGTTGTGACTGGATTTTTCTGCTTAATATTCCAAGGTATTTTTTTGAAGTTTTGTAAATGGAGAGTAAGTTATTCCACAACTTCCAATAAAAAAAAACAAATAAAACTAAACAGTGATATAGCTGGATGCTATACAAGAGATTGAATTGACCTGTTCTATCATGCAAAGGTGCCCCTCCCCTTTGTAAATGAGAGAAGGCTGAATGTTTTGCTTTCTGGCAATTCTGAAGGGCAAAAATAGCCAAAATAGTGTCCTGATAAACTATTTGCAGCAGAGGGTCTTTTTCTTTTTCTGTTCTTCTTATCCCCACTTCTTGCTGAGGACTCATCTGTTAAGTAGTTTTATCACTGTTCTTGCTTTGGGAGTTCTCTTGAGTCTCAAGAGTGTACGCAGAATAATGTAGTATTGGAAGCAGACTTGGGTCTTTTGTGCTCTAGGTCCTTTCTTTATTTTTTCTTTTTTTCTTTTGCAAAACAACAAGAATCTGAATCAATAAATATATATAAATGGATGGAGAAGTGAAGAACATGAGCCACCACTGCATGTGTTGAGTCTGTTAAGGACGTGACAATGAGTTCAATTTTTTTTTCTCTCTCTCTTTCTCACTCTCTGTTCATACACTCCCTAATATAACTTTTATGTCAAAAAACTTGTTGTAGCCTATTTTTTTAACTGCAATAGCTACAAGAATAAAACAAACATATCTGATTTTTGAAGACTACTTCAACTTAAATATACACTGATATTAAATAAAAAATACACTGGTATTAAAGTATTAACATTTTCAGGTAAGAGATTAATTCCTTTGTGTGGAATGCTTTTTCCTTGAAAAAAAAATATTTTTTTAGTATAATTTTTTTCAACTTTTATTTAAAAGGTTAAGGATATTGTTTAATGGAGTATTAATTAAGAGCCTGATAAAAGTTCTTTCTATCCCCTAAATCTATTGATGTGACTGGCAGATGATTCCAAGAAAAACATTTGATGTCCTTACTAAATTTGATGCCGTTCTGTTTGTATCTTGCAGGTACTCAGTATTAATGTTATAGTTATCTCAATATGTACTTTGATCTAGCCTGCAGAGAAAGCCTAAACAGCAGCTTACATTAATTTTAAAAGCATAAAGAAATCTAATATAGGTCTAAGTTCATTATACATGTTAATGAATGCTTTCCAGAGCCAATGAGAGTGTATGCAGAGTAAAGTAGTATTGGAAGCAGACTTGGGTCTTTTGTACTCTGGGTCTTTGGACTCAGAATAACAGAATGACAGTGCTGTTTAGGGCCTCTTAAGAGTCCCCATTATATAAATATTTGATGGCTATTTTTTTCAACTTCTCTAGTTACAGAAGTATTAATTAGCTAAAATGTTCTGACTCTGTCTGTTACTTATATGGGACTGAAATGTTATATAGAGCTATTATAAACTTGAGGAAGTGAGGAAGGTGTTTCAGAGACACTGAAATGGGCATGGGGAAAATATTGACAAGGTGATTAACTATTTAAGGGAAAATTATTTCTCCATTTTTAGAGTGGATTTTGGAGGAGCTCCATAGGAGCTGGGTGTGGTTCAGTCAATATTAAAATAGTGATCCATGATAACAGGCAGCTAGGTAGTATGGTTGTGCTGTCAGTGTTGAAAGAATTATATTCTGAGTCTTGTTTTTAATGATTATGTTGTGACTTGAATAGAAGAATGGCAGATAAAGTAAGTCCTTGTATTTTAAAAATCTTCCAGAAATGTAATGCTCAGCTGCTAGGTACCTACCTCAAGATGACTTCCAAAAGTTTTAGAAATAACTAGGGGGTTGTATACAAATGGATTTATACATTACCACTAACATTTATAGTGCTCTTTTGCCAGCAGTGTTAAATCCTGTCACTCATCTGCAGGTTGAGAAACGGAGGGGTTAATATCTTGAATTTTAGTTGGTGGTGGATTTGGGATGTATATTTTGGTGGTACTGCATGAGGATAAATCTTTTTTTTTCCACATTCTTATTTTTACAGAATATTAATTCTACCAGATTTACCAGGCTAGCTTTCCAAAATTGCATCCTCTTTTCACTAAATGTTCTTATTGAGTTCTGTCACCTGTGCGGGGAGCTTCTTCCATTTCTACAAACTACTAAATCRATGAGAAGCCCACAGAAATGACTCTGCTAGGGCATAGTGGGGAGAGAACTCAGCACATACTTTGTCAGATGCTCATAGGAAAGGGGAGGAAAAGTAGCAAAAACAGTTGCTCGTGTTTTTTACAGATCCCTGCAAATATTTTTAAATTATCAGTGGTCTTGTTTGCAGCAGAAATTTTAATCTGTAAATTAAATCCACAGAGACAACTAGAAGAGCAATAGAGGAGGCCCTGAGGGATGCTGAACTGTGTTGATGACACTGCAGTAACTAGAGAGCCACCAGAAGAAACTTGGAGGCTCAAAGAGTGATAATTTCTCTAAGCTGTTTAGACCAGCTCAGCTTTAATAGTAATTCCACAAAACTAAAGTAGCAAAATATGAGATAGAGCTGGGATTTTGGTTTTTATATTTTTTGTTATATGACCTTTTAAAGGATATGTTGCTGTTGACTGAGGTGGGGAAGTAACTTCCACAGATCCCAGGGGAGGATCACCTCAATAGTGGTACCTGCTGCCCCATGTATGTCCGCCCCTTCTTTGGTGAGAGCAGAAATTCTGACTTTCTGACATGCTTTTGTAAGGGAAGTGGGATTGTCTTTTGCTCTCTCCAGGAAATGACCTACTTTGCCCAGATCAACAAAAARCTCTATATGTATCTCTGAAACCAAGAGTTACCACTTCTGCATTTCCTGCTGATTGATAACTGCCATATGATTTCTTAGTGTTTGGAGGCATGGCTTTTTAGTCACAATTTCACTGCTTTCACGTCTCATGTAAAAGAAACTTAGGGAGGTTTGTCTGAAACATGTTTGTATAACAGGGAAATTGAGAATCCCACTTGTGAGTGAATACAACCCTGTAAATAAGTGCTTCTTGCTTTTAATATCTTGTGTGTGTGTGTACATATATATATAGTGTGTGTGTGTGAGTGATTCTGCACTAATTTAAGTTATTAAAATGTTTGTTGTTTGTGATGATATGAATAGACAGGCAAGCAGCTTATTTTTCCAGGAATACAGTCCCTATGAAGGAGGAATTATTCCCTCGCAGATGTGCAAATAGACCTTTTTATGGTATGTACATTTTAAATTATTGTGTGGTATATGAAAGGGACACACTTCAGAATGAAAACTAGATTCAGTTAAAGCTGTTAAGAACAGATAGTGGAAGTATTTTTTAAAGAAACAAAGTAATTTTCCTTCTTAGAAGGGGCAAAAAATATGCACTTGGTGGCAAGAACTTTTGCTTTGGGTTGGAAAGGTGCACATGGGCTTTTGAGTTCATTCTGCTAGCTGGGTTGTAGGTAATGAAGCTTTACTCCCCAGACAGTGTCACATTATCTAATGATGTCAACACAAACAAAAGTGTTTTGTCAAGATTAGATGCAGCTGAAACCAAAGTGATTACTATGTAAAAACAAGACTGGAAAAAAATAAATTTTAGAAATAAGAACATGCTCTTCAATACAAACTGTTTGTTAAATCCTTTCTGGAGCTAAGTTTTAAGTAAGTGCTGAACCCCCCCCCCCAACTTGATAGTAGTTTGTGTGGTTGATCACAGACTTGGTCATAGAAACAAAGATTGGTTCCCTGGTTCCCTGTCCAATTATTTTATTTTTATTTTTTTTTGCAAGACAACAATCTGAGTCAATAGATATATATAAATGGATGAAGGAGTGAAGAGCATGAGCCATTGCAACATGTGTCAGGTCTGTAAGACATGACAATGAGTTCAATTTTTGTGTACATTTGGACTATGTTGATGGTGACTGGGGTCACCTGTAGCCTTCTGTAGAAGATAGCTCTGGCTTGGGACTGCTATTATTATTATTATTATTTTCTCGAGATGTCAAAGAATCTGTTTTGGCTCTTGGAAACAACAGCAGGAATACAACTTTTCTCCAGTGGAACTCTTCTCCAGTTTTTCTATCTGTGTCAAGTTTCGCTCAAAGTTATTGTGCAGACTCCAGACCACCTGAGAACTCTATGTATTTGCATCATCAGAGATAATGTAAAGGAGCCAAATGCTATCTCAGTTCTTAAATTTTTGGGTGAAAAGGAGTGAGGCTTGATCTACATGATTTTTATAGAAGGTTTTGCAGAATGAATTTGCCTTGCCATTCATCACAGGTTTTCACAAATCATAGGATAGGCAAACCACGCAAAACTGTATCACATATTTGTTTATGTTATCCCAGATTAGCAACTGCTTTTGCTCTGAATAGAGCAGCTGGGGAAGCTCTATTTGGGTAAAAGAGTGCTCTACAGTGTCTGTGAGTCAGACAGTGCAATTCCTATTAACATTAATGGGAGTTAAGTGACTAAATCCCTATGCATAGCAAGAGAATTCGGCAGTGAATTCTATCTTTATACACATGGCTGATAACTGTGTACACTAGTAACTCTTCCTTGGGTATACAGATGTTTGCTTAAGGTGATTGGTCAAATAAAAGATGTAAGTAAGAACTAGATACTTATTTCTGTGCAGTTATTACAGGTTAGCACTAAAGTAACCAAGATTTCATTCTCTGAATCAAAGTTTGAACAGGGAGAAGGTTTTATGTTTGTTGCTTTTGTGAGGTTGAGCTATTTATTAAGATGGTGGATATCTTTGCTTTAGATTCATACTTGTGCTCTATTGTTTAGGAATTAATTTTAATTCTTTGATGTCTAATCATTTTAGAGGATGACTGAATTGACTGAAAGGACTGAGACCTCTTTATTATACTTCTAAGGGAATTCTTCATGTAGAGTGAAGTGGATGACCTTGAAATTTTGTAAGAGATCTAGTAAAGCAACTGAAGAAAGTACATTAGAGAGAGAGAATGAGTTACCATAATTCTTTGTAACAAAGTTTCAACTCTCATATAAGTCTATCTGTTTTTTCTGGAATTATTTGTTTATTCATTTATTCTCTCTCCTCTCATTGCCCTTCTCATCTCCCTTAGTCCCCACTCACCTGTAAGTTGTTATCCTCAGTTGCCTGTTTTGTAAACCACTAGTGTGCCTACTCCTCCTCTTCCCCCTGCCCCTCAATTCTCATATTCCAAATGTCTTTTTATGGGCTTTGAGTGATTCTTTGTTTGCCTGTTTAGGTATGTTCATTTGTCACAGAACTTTTTCAGGAAATCGAGGTAAAGTAGCATCCTAAAGATCATATACTTATAGAAGGCCACTGGTAGGTTACCGATTCACTTCATTGGCCACACGCTGGATAGTGGCCTGTGAAAAATTTTTATATGCTGTGCTTTGATCTGTAGGTGTGCTATCAGGCTTTTATATGACAGATCCATTGTCATTTATTGTTAATGTCCACATCTTTCTTTGAATACTCTATTATAAATACCAACTCAGTCCCTGGCAGGACAGAACCACTGCATATCAAAAGGCTTGCTGGATTATGTTAAAAAAGACAGTTGTTCTTAGGCTTATAAATTAGCTCTAGTTTATGACATGGTGATTGGTAATGCTGATGATATTAGCATAGCTATTCCGTAGTAATATATTGTGCTCTTTGTAATTAATACTCAATTCTCATTATTTCCTAAATAATATAACTGTAATTAAAATTCTACATCATTAACAAAATTGATTTTATGTTGTAAGTACCAAAAAAGACTAACAAGTAGTTCTAAAATGTATTCATCCAGTTGTATGTGTCAGTGGTGATTTTCAGAGTAGTTAGCATGTAATTATAGAATACTTCAGTATAATTAAAATCACATTAGTAAGTGTAGTCAAAGAACTATACATTTAAAAAATTGCAAGCCAAATTGATAAAGTGAGACAGTGGGCGTCTTCCCACCGTGTAGATTCCCTAAAAAGAAGATGGAAGATACACAAGACTAAGGCTATTTCCTTAGTACAATTCAAAATGCTAATTTCAAGTAGAAACAGGACAAGGTAAATTCACATTCATGTAAGAGGAAAAATAATGAAAAATTCAAAGCTGTCTGTTAGCTGCATTCCTATATTAATTCTCTATTAATCTTCATAGTTCTTTTAGTTTTTATAAATGAAAACCTTTAGGTTTGAATGAGATTATGTGATGAAAATATTTTTACAAATGAAAACATGCAGGTGTGCCTTCCATTGCTTCTTTTCTTCACCCAATGTTTTTCTTTTGCTAGCATGTCCTCTGTATTTCTTCAGCTTTTCTTTCTACTCAGAGAATTTGTGTCTTTATTCTGCCACCTGCCTGTAACAGTAATAAGTAAAAATCATAGTCTTCCAATTATTAACAATAAAATAAATATGAATTCCACTGCAGTTATTAAACACTGCTTTTCAATCTTTTGTTTAATTGACAGCAGAAGATACTCTATACTTATTTAAACTTAATATTAATTTTTTCTAATAAACTGAGTTTTGCTAATATGTTATGATTAGACAGGATGCATACCTGTCCGCTATATTGTTTTCAAGTGAGATTTTAATGGAAAATACATTTATGACTGATCTAAAATTTTTAGGTGTTATACCAATACAATGATTACTTTGTAAGGGTGGGGAAACAAAGTTTTAGAAACTTTTCATAACTGCAAGAATCTTCAAGGCAGAGCTCCATCTCTGCGTAGGCTGATCTAAGTCAGGGCTTCTGTGGGTCTGGCCTCTTCTTCCCTATCTTTGGCAATGTGGTGCTAGCCTTGTCTTGCAGACCTGCTGGGAGTTAATCACTTAAAGTGCTGATCCAGTTGAAAACTAATCACTTTCTTAAAAAGAAGATTTGGTTTTCAAGGAGCTGATCAGGGTGAACAAATTCACTATCTAGTTATATGAACTCCTGCAGTTAATCACCTGCCTTAGAGAAGAAGAAAACATGATCAAGGGAATGCTTCTGCTCATTCATTCCTACTCACTTTCCATGCTACTTTCTACATTTTGCAGGGGGAAGATTTGAATGCCAAGGCAATTTGCCTGGAGGGGCAGAGTTAACATTTATTAATAGGATTAACAGTTAACAGGATTCAGTTTGGGGCATGTGTATATAATGTTGTATATATTTAATTTTTTTTCGATATGTGGACTTGAGGTGATTATTTTTAGAGGGTACTTTTCAGACTTTCATAATTATTAAGCTGTTGTGTATGTGTAGTTTTGGTTAAAATGAAGTGTTCACTTTTTTTTTTTTTTTTTTTTTTGGTAAACCAACTCTATAAATGTTTGAAAAGAGCTAACACATGTTGCAGATACTTAGTTAACACTCCTTATTCACATGAAATTTAAGAAAGGTCTAAAAACATAATGTCTGACCAATATTAAGAGGTCATTTGTATATGTGTGAATGTTTCAGCTGAAGCCTGTTTCAGCTGAAACATCTGTTCAGTTTTATGTGATGTGTGAATTTTTTTGGCAAAACCTCTGGTCAATATTTTTAATAGTTAATGCTAAACTTGAAATTATATTTTAAATGTTTTAATATAATGTGTGAAACTGTTATACCCAGATCTGGATCAATGTGGTTACTGCTGTTTACATTATTACTGGGGTATATAACAAATGAGAATCCAGTGTGTTCTGAATAAACACAGAACAAAATGGACAGAGGCTATTTTACCAAGATTATCATTTGAGTGCAAGGAAATGGAACAGGGTAGCTGAAACAAATTGCAGGGATTACGAAGTGTACCCATTACCTCTTGTCTTGCCACTTAGTATCACCGAAAAGAGTTTGGCTGCATCATCTTGACCCCCCCCAAAGGTATTTGTAGACATTAATAATATCCCCTCTCAGTCTTCTCTTGTCCAGGATAAACAGGCCTAGCTCTTACAGCCTTTCCTCATAGGGCAGATGCTCCAGACCTCTGATCATCTTCATAGCCCTATGCTAGACTCTCTCCAGTAGACCTATGTCTCTCTTGTACCGGGGAGCCCAGAACTGGATGCAGTACTCGAGATGAGGCCCCAAGAGGGCTGAGTAGAGGGGCAGGATCACCTCCCTCGACCTGCTGGCAACATTCTTCCTAATGTACCCCAGGAAACCATTAACTTTCTTGACCACAAGGGCACATTGCTGGATTATGGTCAACTTGTCATCCACCAGCACTCCCAGGTCTTTCTCTGCAGAGCTGCTCTCCAGCAGGTCAGCCCCCAGCCTTTACTGGTGCACGGGGTTATTCTTCCCTATGTTCAGGACTCTGCACTTGCCTTTGTTGAACTTCATGAGGTTCCTCTCCACCCAATTCTCCWGCCTGTCTAGGTCTCTCTGAATGGCAGCAAAGCTTTCTGATGTGTCAGCTGCTTGTCCTGGTTTGTTATCATCAGCCAACTTGCTGAGGAGGCACTCTGTCCCTTCATCCAGGATATTGATGAGCAAGTTGAACAGGTTGGGACCCAGTGCTGAGCCCTGGGGGATGCCACTAGCCACACGCCTCCAACTAGACTCTGCTGCTGCTGACAACTCTCTGAGCTCTGCCTTTCAGCCAGTTCTCAATCCACCTCACTTACCATACAGCAATGCCAGGGATGTGAGAAAAGTGAATGCTGTAGCAGTTTCCCTATTAAGAGACCATGTCCTGAGATTGTTTCTCAGGCAGATGGTCACTGAAGTCCTTTGGAGTTCCTTGCTAAAAGATGTCCCGAGCAACATAAAAAGCAGATAGAATTCTCTCCCACTCATGGCTATATTTTGCTATGTATACTTTGGTGGTTTGGTACTGAACATATCCACCCGTTATGAAGACACAGTCTAGCAGAGTATGTGCAGCTTTGCCACATAGCCCCCTTTTCTGGCCTTTTAATGTTTGTCAGAAAATAATAATAYTTTCTAATAATATTCAATGTTGTAGAAATATGGGGAAAATATGGCAGAAATATGCTGAAGTAAAGCTACAAAAAATGTTCAATGTAATGTAATATTAAAACAAACAAACAAACAAAACTGTATAGACAGAGGTACCACACTATTTTCTTTGATTGAGCTGACGTAGAGCAAGCAAAAAGATTTATGAATATGTCAAGATAAGGAGTACTTCTAATGAGGCATTAAAGGGATTTAAGATATGGATGAAGGTACTTATTACTATTAGTGTATAGCACCAAATTTATTACAAAAATCTGGTTCTGATTTCCTATAAATTTGAAATTGTGTGATATCACCAGGGTAGGAATGAGAAGTCTTACATTTTTACTTTGCTATTTCATTTCTCTTAAGGCACACATCTTTGGCATTATGTGAGGTTAATAGGTATATTCTTCATCCTATGTGCTAAGATTCTTTTTGCATAGTTGCAAGTTGTTGTGAAATTTTACAACTTTATAACATGTCAAACTTTACCAAACATTATTATAGTAATAATATTGCTGACAATTTGTTCTGAGAATAATAAGAGAAATTGAAACTTACATATTAATTATAACTGTTTAGAATTTTTTAAAAATTATTATTATTATTGTTGTTGTTGTTTATTTTTAGACCTGATAGGTGACTGGCCAAACAACCAAAATAGTCGATGATTAATGCCATTTAAAGTTATTTTTATTTATTATTTATTTATTTGTTTATTTTATTACAAAAGTATAAACTGTAAATCCAGAGTGCCTTGTTTCAGCAGAACAACTTCAAATTTATGCTGATGGAGATGAGAGTTGAATCTGGCCAAAATGTGTTAGGCAATAATACAAAGCAGTACTGCTTGGGTGGATGAATGCAATGTAGTATTTTGACTTAAAATCTCATCTTGCAGCTAAGTGTGAGTTATAAGAGGTGCTCTACTAGTATCTACTAAGTGATTGTACTTTGGACTATAATTTCGGGGTAGTTGAGACTAGTAGTTTAGATGGGAGAGAAACCTAGTGGGATAGGGTGAACTGGAGGTTGATTCTCAAAACTGTTGATAATCAGAACGGTTGATAATCCAGTATGTTCTACAGAAATCACTGGGAAGTGTTGGCTAATTAACATTTCTGAAAAATCTAATACTATCCATTTCCTTGCTGGTTTCAATAGTGTTTGTTATGCCTGCTATGGGAAGATACTATTTCCAGTCTAGGTATCACATTGCATAGAGAGCAGAATTTCTTGGTCAGAGCTCCAAAAATGATGTAATATTGTACATTCCCTCCATGAAAGAGGTATTTCTTGGACACCAATTTCCCCCAATCTTTTAGCCAAGCTTCTCTGCTAGGCTCAGCTGCAAAGATTCAAGGAACTATTTTTCCTTGCTTGATGATTTGTTCAGATCACAATGCTGCTGCTGCTTCTGCCCTCTAACAATCTGCAGAGCCTGCAAATGCCCAACGGAACTTATCAGCTTGGGTTCTGCACTTCATCTGTAACATGCTTGTGTCTTGCTGCTTCAAACCTCCTTCTCTAGGATGTCCTAGGATGCACAGAACTGGTCCCTAAGGCAGTGTGTCTCTATTAAACTTGGGATGATCTGCAAACTGTGGGAAATGCAGTCTTGTTCCTTGCATTGTGTGTGCTTAGGACAAGGAAAAAGAAATACCTGTATTTAGTTGTTTCACTTGCTGTAGAAATGCAAGAAATGGTACTATTCTTCTGCAGTCTGTCTGCTCTTTCCCACACCTTGTTGTAAAACCTAAGGTGAATAGCACCAGGACTGTAAGTACAATTTAATAAATAATCAAAATGGTATTGCTGGTAACACTCATTGAGATGCAGTCTGAGATGGGACGAACTCCGTAAACAATACATGCTTAGAGGAAGTTTAAATATTTTGATCATGGTAAAAGCATTCCCCTCTCCCCCCAGCCCAATGCTGTAATTTTGGAAACGAAAATCTAGTGAGGGAAATATATTGGTGGCCTCTTCTAGCACCCACTTTCCCCATCTAACTTCACGTTTTCATATCCAATCTTAGTAGAAAATGACTCATTATTCTTTGTAACCTTCAAAACAATTTTTGAGCGTTGTTATATGCTGAGTCACCCAAACTGAGTTTTTTTTGCCCCAAAAGAGCAATGGCTTTCAGAAGCAGGTATAGAGTATGCTCTGATTCAAAAGTGCTCCTATGTTATCCTCTTGACAGCTGCAGAGAATAGAACATTTTCTCTCACACTCTGCAAGAAGAGAAGTGTATTTTCTTGATCAACTATAGTGTTTGGACAAGTGCCAAAACAGCATCATTAACTTTCTGTTGGTCGATTGGTGAAGACCAAAGTATTTTAGGCCCTTAATTCTCAACAATAAAATATCTTTAAAATCTTTTCTTAGTGCTGAGTTTAACCTGAATCTTTCCTCCTTTTAATCAGTGCTTGCAATTTCCAAATTTATTTTCATCTTTTTACCCTTCTAAGAAACCTCCATGAGCCCAGTCTTGAGTATACCCTGTTGTCAGGTCATAACCTTTAATTGTGTCCATCTGAACAGCTTTGTTAATGCAGTGGAGCTGTGCCAAACTGCATCATATGACAGCCTAACCTGATAGCCTCATTAAACCATCAGAGGGAAGGCAATTATCTCATCTGTATTATTTGCTATAATATAACCACCAGATGGTAACATAACCTAAAGACCTAAGTGAATCCATAGTGGTAAGATTATAAACTAATGACTGCTCCTGAGTCCCCATTACTCTGTAGATGCAAGGTATGGCAGAAACCAGGCATGAYGTTAGCCATGCAGACACAGTAGTCTGCTGTTCAGGAGTGAGGCTCTTCACCATCACTAGGTGAACAGTTGCTAGCCAACTGAGAATACACCTGTTATTCAGGCACCTCCTCTGWCTAAGGTGTATCACAGAGGCCTACACTCTGTCCAAGGAAGAGTACAGTGAGTATGTTGCTTAGTGTCATTTTTTGGCTATGCAGTTAGTTGAAGAAGAGTTGACAGCAAGAAGTAGGAGGTCAGATACGGGGGAGAAAGAGGCCTAAAACTCCTCCTGTTATATTTGTCAGCTGTAGTGACTGTAAGAATGACCATATTGTTTGAGATTGAGTCCATCTAAAGTAGTATACTATATCTAACAGTGGCAACATTCTAATATTCTCCCAGACTCCAGCTACATTCAGGTGATTTTCCCTGCTTGATACAGTTCGTCTGTCTAGTAACCTTCAGTGAAACTCTCTTCTAAATTCTTGCCTGGTTTTTCTTTAACTCTTGTAAAATTAACGATATAACATATATAACAATATATAAGATATATATAATATATAAGATAGAGGCATTACCTACTGCATGAAGATCTATGTCCTTTTGTTAGTTTTGAACCTGGTTCCCATTTGCTTCACCTGATGTCCTTTACCATTCCACTGTTTTTCAGTTTGGTATCTAACCCTTCCTTTTGTTAGGTTTATTTTTCCATCATGTTTTCCTTGAGATTGAATCTGCTGGAATGGGGGCTCAATCTCTATTTCATTAATCCCTCTACTGGTAACATGCCTGTTATCTGGTCTAAAGACTGACTTCCATGCTGCTTCATCTAAAAAACTGCTTAGGGTATAAATCTCTGTGAAGATTAGTGTCTCATTCCCTCAAGAGGAATTACACTCTGTTCTTTTAAATGTTAACTCTTTAGCCTCAAGAACTTTGCTGATTTTATTATTGATARTCAAGTATGATATAATGTATTTCACAGATGATTGGCTTGCTAGCTAAATTGGCACTGAATGTAAAGAGTCCAACTGATTACCTGTTTTTCCATTGACCTTGCCAAAATAAAAGAGGTGATAGAGTCCTCCCTCCTTTTTCTGGAAAGCCTGATTTGGGTGTTTTTTAAATCTTGTTGAGTTTTTTTTTCCCCTTTTGCATTTTATTGTTGTTTTCTGTTATCCTTCATTCTCAGAAGATATATTAAAAGTGTGATTTACTTTGGCAACAATATATGTGAGCCATTGACATATGAGAGACTTGCTGATGAAGTTAGCCTAAGCAAATAGGAAAGATTTTGCTCTACTGTTTGAAAGTCACACTTTTCACACCCTAGTAATTAATCAGCATAGATAAATAAACATAAAATAACCTGGGTAATACACTAATTTTAAAATTCAAAACATATATTCAGATATTTTCAGAAAGAATTAAAAATGAATGGCAGTYATGACATATTTGTAACCTACCTCTATTGGCTCTGCAATGAATACCACAATAATGCTAATTTCTGTACCTTTTCTATATTTGACAAACTTCAGATATTTTCAGAAAGAATTAAAAATGAATGGCAGTTATGACATATTTGTAACCTACCTCTATTGGCTCTGCAATGAATACCACAATAATGCTAATTTCTGTACCTTTTCTATATTTGACAGACTTAACAATCTATTCTACATTTGTACTTGAGTTTCTAAMAGCTCATTTTCATTCTGTAGCACGCCATTAAATGTTCCCATCATGTTCAAGGGAAGCATGCCTATGTTTTTAAGCTTCCTGTATCATCTTCCTTTCAGAGACACTTTTGGTTTATAGGTGATTTGGGAGAATTTGGTTGGAAAGGTAGGCATGCTGTGAAGAAACACCTGTAAAGGAAATAGTCAACTGTTTCATTCCACAGTACTTTATTTATTAATTAAGGTTAGATAGTTTTTTTTAAATCATTTTGACCAGAGCTTTCATTCCAAGGTGTTCTGTTCTTTGCTTATGTACACTAGTATATTCCTTAACTGTTTATGTTCAGAGGTGGGAGTAAGAGAGTAAAATAAACAGGATATTAACATTGTCACTGTTGGTAGAAACGAAGAAAGCAAAAGACAAACTGTCAAAATGTGTGAATTATTGCAGCTTTATCCAAATCTAAATTTCAGATCTTAAGCGAGTCTGCTTAGCGTATTGTTGAACAGCTAAAAATAAACCAAACTATGTGAACTACATGGAGTTTAGCTTTGCTACGCCTGAACAGACCTGTGGTCTGTGTCTTCAGGCTTGTGCTGCACAAGATTAGCTGTTTTTGATGAGTGAGGCTTCTTATTGGAGCTGCTGGTGTTCATTGTTAATTATTTTAATGCAGTTACAGTATAATCTGCAGCCATTCACGAGGATTATGGTAAGCACTGGAAAGCTATATGGTAAGGATGAAATAATAGAGAAATAATGAAACAAAAAAGCTAAAGAAAAGATAAAATGACTACTGTTTTGAAAGGAAAATGAGAGAGATCATGAGATGCATGGCGTGGCTGTTGTCTGTGAATTTGCTGATCTGTTTCACCCTTTTCTGTATACTATAGTGTCTGAACACCTCATAGTCTCTAGCATATTTATCTTCACAACCCTCTTTTGGTAGAAGGAGGTTCCATTATCTTCGTTTAACCAGTGACAGACAGAATGTAAGTTATTTGCTCTGGGTGGATATCTCGGTTGAAAATCACTCTGACTAGTGCCCCACCATTCCTTTCTGTAATGTAACTGACATATACTTAGATATACATGCTTTATAAATTTTTTTTACATCTTGGATGTGAAATGGTAAAATATGTGAAATGGTAAAATCAGAAAAATGCTACTTATTCAGACTGAGGCCCAATACAGTCGGCACCAAATGCAGATGCTTTCACAGTCACTATCTGAATCTGATTGTGCAGTATCATTCCATTATGTGGTATCCAAGTAGGGGGCCAAAAGCTCATTATTTGGCTCAGCTTTTGTAAAACATATGTGGCCAGAGCCATGTGGCAGTAAGAAGTAATTGACAGTAAGAAGTAATTGAGCTTTATTTCCATTATCATACCTCATTGTTATTCACCTAAATTTCAGGGGTGGCATCAGGAGACAAGCCATTAATTTTGAGCATTTGCATTTGCATATGTGACGGACCCATTTGGTAACTGAATTAATGGGAAGATGATTACTTTTACTGAACTATAGGGAACTGACCCCTTCTCTAAAAACTGTCTCATTATTTACCTGGTGTAACTGGTATCACGCATCAGCAAAAGATGTCTGACTATATTAACTGAAGCCATTATAAACTTGCTCTCTGAATATGGTTGCTATTTTTCTGTCTGCCTAATGATCACAGAAGGATAAAATGTTGATTGCCCAGACAGTTTGCCTTTTTAAGAAAGAAGAGTAGATGCTTCAGGTTTTTAGTTTATACCTTTCTATTTCCTATATATATATATATTTGTAAAAAGTCATAAGGAACTTCAGCATTCCCTTGGGTTGATGGATAATATAAAAATTAGACAGTAGTTAATCATTTCAGTTCAGATTCTTTCAACCCACCAGTGTTACTTTCTTCTTCATAATGGCATACACAGCAAAAATCTATTTCTTTGGACAAGTATTTTAAAATAATTATTTACTAAAAGTTATATTTTTTTCTTTTGATATAATATGAGTGATGAGTTATTCCATCATGAGGAAATCATGAGAAAGACTTTCCAAATTGTGGTATTCAACAATAAATTTTGTAGGTGCAGAGTTGCCAGCAGCAACATGTTAATGTCACAAAAAAGCCTGAGACTCTACCAGTATGTAATTATTATTTTTAAGCTTTTTACTRTCTTGACTGTGACTAACAAATATAATGCCTGTAGAAGAGTATAATGCTGTAGATTAAATTACAAGTGTCTACACAAGCTGTTGAGAACACATCATCATCAGGCTGACACATGACACATTATCTGAATGAGGTGAAGTAGGAGTTAAAAGCGGCCTGGAAAAAAAAAGGCATCATGAGAAATCCTTGAGTTAAACATGCAGTACTCCACCTTTTTACATGTCATGCTTTTAGGGAGCAGCAGGACCTCTTCATAAACTCCTCTTTACACAGGGCAGGCTTCATAGTACATCTCCATGATCTATAAGTGGTCCTTGCAAGAACTGGAGTTGAGAAAATTTGAAGTAGGCAAAGGTTAATAAAATACAATAATTGTGCTATAGCAGTTCAAAAATATTCCATGTTATAATTGTAAAGCTGTACCTGATAAAGTGGATGAAAAATATGGTTGTGTCACTAACTTTAGACTGTCAGACTTTTCAGTTGAAATCTGACTTCTAGAAACCTAAAGTCAATGGCAAATCTAAATTTTAGACCGCCTCTGCTTTGTCTGGCTATTTTGCTTGTTTGTGTTTCATAACATTTAGATTTTAATTAAATAACTCACTCTTTCAGTTTTCACTAGTCAAAACATAATGAATAAGAATATATACCACATTTTCATGTATATGAGAGTTTTTAAATTTCTAATATAAAAAGTTATGCTACAGATAACTTTATAAAAAATCTTTGAATTTGCAGTTAATGCAGATAAACTATTTTATTGTTAAATCATGAAGGATAAAAAAAAGTCTCCCTTAATGTCTCCCTTCATGTGCTAACTAAAAAGCAAAGCAGACTTTCCAGATTTTCTTTCATTTCACTTCAGTGTGGAGCTTTTTTATTAAAATGGGAAGGCCCAAAACAATGTTACAAAATAAAAAAGAAATCAAGCTATAAATATACCCTGAGTGATTCGGAACCAACGTATTGAAAAAACTTCCACTCCTAAAACTTAAGGGAAGAAATCAGTTGTATGGAATATAGATTTGACAAAAAAGGATCAGGAAAGCAGCAAATCTGTTTGTCATCAGCATAACAGTACTTAAAGTCACTTGAGTAATATAATCAGGCAGTGCAATGAATGATATAGAACAATTCAGGACCAAGAATAAAATCCCATAAGACATCAGCTGTAAGTAAAAAAGGATTTGGTTAAGGATTGCTGTATTAAATAGCATGTGAATGATCAGACAAAAATAACGTTAGCTAGTACGACATGTAGCTGTAGTGATGCATCCAGAGGGAAGAAGCAGCAGTAATTAGTGTATTCAAAGCAGAAGACAGACAGCATTTTGTAAGAGCAAATATTAAACTACATTCACAAAAATATACCTTAATTATCTCAGCAGACTAATCAAATTACAYTGTTTGGTAAATGCATCCAGTAAACAGTCATAAATTGACACTGGCAACGAGAAAAACAAGTCTTAACATTTGGTGATGTTTGCAATAGAATAAGTCCTCTAGGAACAAATGAGTTGAACAGGTCTTCACCAGTTATCATAATAAAAACAAAAAGGACATGCAAAATGACAACCACAGCTACCGTGAGTGAAGACTTGAAAAGTAGAGCAAAGAGCCTTAACAGAGAGGATTAGCGGGTACAGGATTTTATTTTGACAGCTCAGTAGAAAATTAGGTAGCTGATCTATTCCTTGAGACTACACGAGGCTGATTTTATTTGTTGTATTTTTGTTTCACAGTAGCATTGGTGAGATGTGTTTACTCTAGATTTCTTTGAGGAATTTTAAGTATACAAAAATATAGAAAGGTATGGGAAACATGGTTTTTGTAATCCTTAACTAAATATTCGGCAATCTGTTGTTCTGCACTTTGTTTACTATCCGACAAGAATCAGCTGTTCCTGTTCTCCTGCCTTATTGTCTTTATTAAAATGATCTCAGTTTCCTACTATGGAGTGATTTTTAAATATTAGCTCTGATTCCACAGCATCTGATATTACTTTATGAACAATACTACTTTCCAACATGTTTCTGCTCTAATATACAAAGGTCATGTTCTTCATCTGATTTTTTTCTCTCAAATCACTTGACCGATTTTCTTTAAAATGTGTGTAGTCACATGAGCCTGACTTGGAAATGACCAATTAGATCATACTGTCCCTCTTCTTGCCAATGTCGAATATAGTTCCCTGGATAGAGGACATAGGAGATATTAAACTGAAGCTATGTTTGATTTTAGCCAAAATCTAAGAAGAAGCCTCCTGATCTTCACTGACTGAAATTTAAACTCTCATCTGTTATTAAACATTTTCAGCAAATGATTACCAGAACATCTGCTTATGCCCAGTAAATTTTTACTTCCTCCTCTTAAAGCCTATTTCCCCCATGGATTGATGAGCAATACATTCAACAATTCATTCTGCTGTTTAAAATAACATTGTTCCACTGCAGAAATTTTAACTGAAAGTGATGTAGTGATCTTTGTTTCATGTTGCAGATATTAGGGAAATAAGAGGAAAATRTTACCATAAGATATGAGTGTTTCAATCTAACTTTTTAATCAGGAAGCATTATATAATATTCAACAAAAGTGTTTTTGGTGTTTACAGGAAGTTCTAAGCATTTATACACTTTGGAAAAGTTAAATATTGTTTTTAAAATGCTGATTTCAGTGGGATATGGTACAATATTAGTTGGAAATAGCTTCATATAAATTATATACTAAATAGAAAAATATCATTTTAGCTTCAAAGAATGGGATTTTCTGAGGTAAGGTCAAATGTACTGGAATAGTCTTTCAGATTTATGCATACATAAACAGATACCTCATATTTTTATGTTTAAAACTTTCCCCAACTCAAAGCCTCTCAAAAAAAAAAAAAAAAAAAAAAAAAAAAAAAAAAAAGAGAGAGAGAGAGACAGAAGAAGAAGAAAGCCCAACTTTTTTGGAGTCAACTTCCTACAGAATTTAAGTTTTAAAATTTGAGAATATGAGTTTCTATGGCTATGACCTATATTCCCAGCTTTGTAGACTTGAGCTACTTGGTGATTACAATGACATTAAGCTGTGTGTGCATTAATATGCTTTCTTTAGTCTTCTGAAAATGTTTATGTACCAGGTGGTTACTCCCAAATGGGCCATCTGAGTTTTGTATTTAAGCTGCATGTATAACCCAATTATGCTCCTCATCAARTTGGGATTGCTGACTCAGTTTCTTGTCTCACAGGTTTTACATAGTGAGTGCTTTTCCTCCAAGCCTCTCCCTCTTCTGTACTCCCATGCCTATGGCTACTGCTCCCTTACTCTGTAACGAATGATTTTCAGAGGTTTATGTGCCTCCAGTCCCTCCATCTCATCTGATTTCAGCTCACGTTAGGTGAAGAACAGTGGTTCAGACTCCTCAGTAGAGAGCTGATGCTTCCCAAAAATGTGTGTGGAGGTTTATTCTACCCTAAAGAGAGCGATCTCTCCTGATCCTTACACACATATGGGCGGGAAAATGCAAAGTGTCAGTATGCCCTAGCACCAAAACATCAGCATGTGCACTTCTTCACAAAGATCATTGGTCTTAGTAGTTCTTTCCTGGCTCTAGCCCAAGCCTTTGCAGTCTTCTCCTTCTGCTTCTGTATTTTTACCCCAGATCTATCCTCCTGTCCCTTGCTCAGTCTCCCTCCTAACTTTTTACCCCTTTCATCCCAATAAACATTCATATCTGTAATTTACTATTCTTTTAGAAAGGAGAATGTGAGTTAACTGAGGAAAAAGTCTGTATCAACATGTCTGTATTTTATTTTCCTATTTATGACAGGGATTCTGCTTTCCAATATTTGAAGGACTATATGTGGCTCAGATTCACCTCTGAACAGCTTGTCTCACCTGAGGACTGGCTGCACAGAGGCCATCTTGTGTAGTCTTCTGCCTCTGCACRGTTATTTTTATAAGCACTAGGCTTATGTGTCTCTTTAGAAGTTAAATCTGAATATCTGGATCAGTGCTGCAGTRCAGATACTTCATGGGGTAATTACTGAGTCTGATCCCCTTTAAGAAACTACTAATCTGATGAAGTACTAAGAAAATATTTAGGGCAGAAAATGTGTGCCTAAGGGCAAAGCCCAGAACAAAAKAAAAATTTTCTATTTGTTGGTCCAAATGAACACAAAAGCCCACCAATAAACTGGGATAAAATGCAAAATATCTGAGAGTAGAAGTTGTAGTTCAAGGGGTTTCTGATTCATGTGGTTCCAGAATCAACTATAACCTTGTGTCCTCATGGTGCACAGAGTAGCATTGTAGTGCATGTTGATAAACAGATTCTAGAGCATTAGAAGAGTCAGCTTTTAAAGAAAAAGTCATTTTTAATCCCGGTTATAACAGCATTTTTTTGTTCACTCTCTTTACCTACTACTGTTGCATGATTTAATTTGGAAATGTCATTGCTGAAATATTCCTATTCAATAATATTGAAATATATATTTTCACTATTTTATATTTCAGAATAAGAGCCAAGGATTGATCTTTGTGCGCATACACGCACCTTGGCATGTACTTAGTCGAGAAGCAGAACTCCTTAAAATAAAAATGCCCACTAAGAAGGTAAGGCTTATTCTTTCACAYTATTAATTACTTTAATGTGATTTAATTCAGAATTAGTTATAAGGTTGGGATTTCAAAAGTGATTTTTGGCATTAGCAAGATACCAAGTTCTTGTTAGCTTGCTTTGAATTTTGGCTTTATTTTAAATCCAATGATTTTTCATGAGGTCAAATTATGCCCTGGAATCATTATCTGACATTTACATACATTATTATTTGCTAAAAATAATGCCTGTATTGAATTAATGCTGAAATACACTAGCTTTGTAGTGTGGGTAAATGTAAGAAACAGATGCCTGTGGACCCTTCATAGGAGATCTTCTATTAGACAGTTGTCTACATATATGGGAGAATGTGGTGGTTCAGGTGATCTCTTCCAGTCCTCTGTTAACAGGACTAGTGCTAATTATATTAAATGGTGCCCATGTTGATCTCAATAGAATTTTCCAGTCAAATTTATTTGATTGATTTAACTTAATGAAAAAAGGTCTGGAAAAGATGAAACAGATGTAATGTGACCAAATACAAATACAAAAAGAAAACCAAACACCCAGAAAGTTAGGGTGACAAAGAATGATAGAGCTTTACAAGTTTTATGTACTGTAGTTTTTTCTCCTCCCCCCTCCGTCTTCCTTTTTCTTTTTCCTTTTAAATTTGCTGGTTACTAGAGAAAAGTAAAAACAGCAATAAGCATAGCTGACCATCTGGCTGGCCACAGAGGCAGTTGGCTGGCAGAGGGGGCTTTATAGAATGATGACAGAGGTGGATTTTAAAGATGGATTTGAAAGTGGAGAAGGTAGAAGCTATTTGGATATTTGACAGAGAACTTTCCTCAAAGGTGAGGTGCAGTGTGAGAGAAAGTATGATAGCTATTTTTTGCCATAATGTTTCTCCTTTAAAGTCTAGGAATACTCTGAGACTGTTTTTATGGTATCAGGAACTTTAGTGAATTTGGACTTGCCTTATTGTCATTCAGACTTTGGACTTTGGACCTTCTTTACAGTCCTAGTAGTTTAGAATACCTAGAGCTTTCAAAAAAATTGCTGTTAAACATTGCAAATTCTGGGGAGCATATCCTAAAACTTGTGATCCTGCAGTGATTTAGCCTGTTAGCTATCAACTCTACTGATGTCAGTGGAGCTGCCTTGGGCTATCAACAGCACTGCTAAAAACTTTTTCGATTGCATTATCATCRGCATTAAAAGACAGACTGATCTTATTTTCTTCCTTTTTTTTTTTCTCTTTTCCCTATTGATTGTTTTTACCCATCAAAGGCCTCAACACCATTCACATCTTGTGGTGGTACCATCTATCACTGTCAGAGTCATGGCCAAGCCACTCTTATTGTATTGTGTTTGCACCCTACAAAAAAAAAAAAAGAAAGAAAAGAAAAAGGAAAAAAATAACATTGGTTATTTGTAATCAACGTTTGAAAACCAGTAGGTCTTGGACACTTACTACACCTCCATCCCTTTGAGCACATTGATGGAGGCATACGCCGTCTTCTAGAAAAGCACCTGAAATCCTTCACTCCCTTCTTTGATCACTTCTCAGCTTCTTTCTCATTGTGTATTTTCAATACCTGCTCTCATTCCTACCTTCTTCTTCCCTCATGGGAATTTTCCCCTCCTAGCCTCTTGTAGATGCGCTGAAGTATTTCTACATTATTTCTGTATACTATCTTCTTGTCAGAATTCTGCCATTATATTGTTCTGTATGCATAAGATCTATCCAGGAGCTGGCAGTCTCTAACGGCCATCCTAGTAACTGACGAACAGTTCAACATCCCTGACGAACAGTTCAACATCCCCCCCTCTCCTTTGAATGAGAGAAAACACACAGAGTAAATCTCAAAGGTCTAATCAGAGAAAGACCATAATTTCAGACAAAGGTCATAGAAAACATATTAATAGCCTAAACTGTCATGCTATTTGTAGTCCCATAGCTAGTGCATAGTTCATCATACAATCTTAAGTCAAATACTAGAGGAGCTAGACGCTTTGGTATTTTGCTTGCTGTTACTCTGTCATCTGTGGCCAATGTGCTATGAGCAACAACCACAAGTGAAATTAACCCCCTTARAACACTAAGCAGCTCCCTAAAATGGATGGGTAAATAATGAAAAGAAAGTCCATATCACATCCAATGGAAACTAGAATTAAGCAAAAAGATCTTTAAGAAGAGCATAGAAATCCAGTAAGATTTGTATTCAGGTATACTTCAAATCATAAAAATCAGAGTGCCTTTTTGGGTGGGTTAGCTGTGTTCTGCTGCATTCACATGTGTGTGTGTAGGAACCCATATGCAAACATATATTYACAAATTCATATTAATCACTGCAGTTCCAGCCATATTATACCAAAACCAGCTGTTCAGTGCATATTACTCCTTGAAGAATGGTTTCCTACTTTGTGATGTGTATTTGATGGAATGACTGGCTGGATAGATGAGGGAAGAGCAGTGGATGTTGTATRCCTTGACTTCAGCAAGGTTTTGAAACTGTCTCCCATAACATCTTCCTAGACAAGCTCAGGAAGTATGGGTTAGACGGGTGGACAGTGAGGTGGATTGAGAACTGGCTGAAAGGCAGAGCTCAGAGGGTTGTCATCTGTGGTGCAGAGTCTAGTTGGAGGCTGTGGCGAGTGGAATTCCCCAGGGCTCAGTACTGGGTCCCAACCTGTTCAAATTTTTCATCAATGACCTGGATGAAGGGACAGAGTGCCTCCTCAGCAAGTTGGCTGATGATACCAARCTGGGAGGAGAGGCTGACACACCTGAGGGCTGTGCTGCCATTCAGAGACCTGGACAGGCTGGAGAGTTGGGCAGAGAGGAACCTCATGAAGTTCAACAAGGGCAAGCGCAGAGTTCAGCACCTAGGGAGAAATGACCTTCTGGAGAGCAGCTCTACAGAGAAGGACCTGGAAGTCCCAGTGGACAAGTTGACCATAACCCAGCAATGTGCCCTTGTGGCCAAGAAGGCCAATGGTCTCCTTGAGTGCCTTAGGAAGAGTGTTGCCAGCAGGTCGAGGGAGGTGATCCTGCCCCTCTACTCAGCCCTGCTGAGGCCTCATCTCAAGTACTGCATCCAGTACTGGGCTCCCCAGTACAAGAAAGACATGGAGCTACTCAAGAGAGTCCAGTGTAGGGCTACAAAGATGATCAGAGGACTGGCAGGTTCAGCTCAGTTGGTTAGAGAGTGGTGCTCCTAATGCCACGGTCACAGGTTCAATCCCCGTATGGGCTATGCTGAGGGCTGGACTAGGCGATCTCCAGAGGTCCCTTCCAACCTTACCATCCTATGATTCTATGATCTGYCCTATGAGGAAAGACTGTGAGAGCTGGGCCTCTTTAGCCTGGAGAAGAGAAGACTGAGGGGGGAATCTTATCAATGTGCATAAGTACCTGAAGGGAGGGTGTCAAGGGGATGGGGACAAACTCTTTTCAGTTGTCTCATGTGACAGGACAAGAGGTAATGGGCAGAAGTTGAACCACAGGAAGTTCTGCTTGAATATGAGGAGGAATTTCTTCACTGTGAGAGTGACAGAGCACTGGAAGAGGTTGCCCAGARAGCTTGTGGAGTCTCCTTCTCTGGAGATATTCAAGGCCTGTCTGGACACAGCCCTGTCTAACATGCTCTAGGTGACCCTGCTTGAGCAGGGAGGTTGGACTAGATGATCTCCAGAGGTCCCTTCCAACCTGGAAGGAATGGTTGATGCGTCATAGGGCTGTGTTGCTGTTCAGAGAGACCTGGACAGCTGATACTGATTCTATGATATATATTCATAGCCATCATTCACATTAACATTAGGGGCCCAGGTCAAAATTGTTTTTACTATTTAACTTTGTTTCTCTCTCCTTTTTTTCTTTTTTTCTATGTCTTGTCCCTTTCTGGGAAAGGGATCAAAAGTAAGTTTATACTGGAGATGGACACAAAATCACTAATGTTGCTCCAAAGGCATTAAGTCAAGCTCAGGAAGTGCTTGTTCATCCCTGGCAACTCCAAAGGCATACCAAGAGACACAGTGCTCTGTGCTTTTCTTATGCACATACTCCTTCTCTGAACTTAAGTTTTAAGCAGCTACAGGAAACAGCAATTATGGATATGGGCTAAATAGACCTTTAGCCTGCTCCAGAATAGCTATTCTTATTTAAATGGTATTCTCACTGGAACTACCCCCCCCAACTCTGTCTCATCTTTAGTATCTTGYTCTTCTGCCAATTTATGCTAGATTTCCAGCATCCTATTTGCACACTGTGCGTAATACAAAAACCAACAGGTATGACAGGAAAATTATGTTCTTGTCTTAAGATTTTGGAATTAAAGATAATTGGAAAAGGAAWTTTCTGTGAGGGGAAAAATCATTTTTGAAATTCAGAAACCTTATTTTGGGGGGTTTGGAAATAAAAATTGAAAAATTTATCCAGGAACCATTAAAGAGAAAATTCTAGTTTTGTTCCTAGATTATTTTCTAAGGAATGTTATGTATTTTCTCTGATACTATTTATTATTTATTCAAGAATCCACTGAAACTATAAATAAAACAATTTCAATGAAAAATGTTGAACCATTTCTAAACACAATGGGTTGGCAACAAAAGTAATACTTTCAAATATTCATTTGTAAAACATCTTTCAAGAAAAATTACATAGTAGAAAAAATCCTTTTGAGTAAATTAACTATATGTGCATGTTTGCATATGACAAAGAAATTACTTTTAATATAGAACCAGCAAAGTGACATTGAGCCACAGGAAAATATGTTAGGTATATGTCATATAACTGCTTTAAATAGGAAAAAGGGTACTTAAGATTGAAAGGTGCCCAATTTTAGTTCTTTAAAAAGGTCATATTTCTCTAAAGGTAGGGGATCAACAGTTTAAAAAGTCACTTTAAAAATCACTTAAAAATCGTCATAATACTTTAAAGTGCTTCCTTTCAATCAGTTAAAATCAAGAATATTTATTTTATTTGGAGTAGACTACTTCAGTTGTTTTTTAAGCAATGTTCAAGATTCATTTAATGAATCAATATTTAATCGGTCTGCAAATGAACTAATGTTTTCTCAGGCTGTCTATGCCTCAGGAAAAAATAAAAAACAAAACTCATATTCCTCATAATATTACGCCAAACTCAAATGAAAGAATTATAATTAATAGTGTATTTACACATCCGTCTCGGCAGTGATTTCAGAATTTGGTTTCATCCTATTCATTATATTCTATGCTAGTCCAAGCAAAAGGAGCTTATAACTTAGCTGTAAACCTTTTTGCTGCTTGCCTACACGCCAAGTAAATAGGTCTACAGACTGACATGTTAGCACCTGTTCGTCAAATAACTTAAGTCCTTTGTTAGCTTTCAGGGTTTGGTCTCTACTTGTACATACTAGATGTATGATAATTTGTACCCTTACGGTCTCTTTTGGAGCAAACCAAGTAGTTCCCTTTGGAGGACACCTGGCAGGTTCAGAYGATAGTTTGATCCAGGAGCTACTGCCTTATAAAAAGAATGAGCAGAGCCTATGTCAAATTTGGCCTATGCCACTAACCCATACAGTTTTCCAATGCTGTCCCTGCAGGCCTTCTACCTTCAGCTGCTCCAGTGGCTTCTCATGCTATGTTCTGTAGCATATACCATAAATTCTGCACATCATGCTAACAAAAAAAAAAAAAAAAAAAAAAAAAAAATCTGGCAACCATGACATGTTATTTCAGACACTTTGAACTGAAAAAATCCCACAAACGGTAATCATGAAAATTAATTCTGGCTGCAGAAGCACAAAGGAGGTCCTAAGGATATCCTGCCCTAGGGAGCATGGACTCTTGTTTCTCTSTGTTGCTTAACATGTATGCAATCAAACAACACATTCCCATGGGACATCTGTTTAGGAGTGTTGATGTAGCCTATGAGAACCAGAAGCATAGTAGCTTGACATTTAAGCAAATACTAGGAATGCAGCAAGGTATGGCTGTTTCCGCAAGTTACGGTTTCTTGTCTTCAACTTATYTAACTTTTCCTTTCCTATAAATATTTCCTAGTTTGACTGTCAGCAAATTTTAAGTATCCATCTCTACCACAGCACGCATATGCTGGTGCAGGCACACGTGTGCGTAGGTGTCCATCTAGCTCTTTTTCTTTAAAGATGGACATGGCAGTTCATTCTGTGGCTGGAACTTAATCATCAGTGATAGTTTCAACAATAGCAACAACAAAATCATTTCAGTCTTAAGTGAATGCTTTGACTCTAGGTTTCTTCTCTGCAAAGTCCTACAATAATGACTGTTATTACTACTTTAAGAAAAACTCCAAAGTCTATTTTATGCGTATTCATTGAATTTGTTTGTATAGTGAATTGGACTTGATATCCTTGGGAGGCTCTACAGTACTTCATATCAGTCCAAATCAGCAAAAGCTAGTTCCTTGCATGAGAGAGTGCCATGAAGCCACCGGCTTCACCTCCCCTTCACTTCCAATGGCATGTGTACCATAAGGCCAAACTAACAATATTGACTTACTAATTATTTATTCTGTYTGTGCAGCATGGTTGCCAGTCAGATCAGCAGGTAAAGGATCTTCCTATTTCGTTTACTCGATCTTTTCCCGAGTTATAAGCTTTTAAATTCAGAATAATTCTTCTGCTTTCCCTTTACTTCCCTACAGCTCCCAGTTTAAATGAGTTAGTGAGGATATTTCTCATACTAACATTCCTACACTGAGTTTTATTCTGCAAGTAACTTCTGAAGCATAAAAGTTTTTCTTGCTGAAAACCTTAAMAATTCAGGTGCTTGCTCTTACATAGGAATATACAGATACATACCCATGTATATAGAATATACCCATGTGTATAGAATTTTTTTTTTCCTTTTAGTGTTCTTTTGGAATTCACATTAATGTATAATATTTTATTTACTCAGATGTACGAAATCAAAGAAGAGGGAGGAATACTGAAGAAGCTAAATGAAATATGGTGCAAATTGACTGAACCTCTGCAACCCCAGGTGCCACAACAAGAAAATACCAAGATGAAAAACCTGTCCTACCCATTTTCTAGAGAGAAAATATATTTGTAAGTAGTTTAAATTGTGAAAAGAAAAGAAGGCTATATCTTATCATTTTACTATTGTCATTTTTTCCCTTCCCAGTATGTGAATCAAAGGATCATCAGTGCAATCATGCTGCCTCATTGAGGATGCAGCATTTCTGGAAATCCTGAGGAAATACACAAGTTGACAAACTTCTCCTGGAAATCATTTCCAAGTGATAAACGGATATGTCTGGGTTAACCTGAATGTTGTGTAGACTGAGCAAATAGAGCTAAAGTAAATTCACATTCACTGACACTGAATTCAGTTTCCATTGATTTACAGAAATATTAAGCTTACACAGAATTTCTGTCAGTGTTTAACTTGCTTCTGTTGGATAAGGCACTTGGAGCAGTGCATCAAATAAAATGTCCATGTGTTTAGTTTAAACTGTAAAAACTTTATCACTAAGTGACTAATGAATTGGACAAACATATTGGCACTTGCTTTGAGAAAAGAAGAAGAGCTTGTAGAAATGCGATAATATTTTTATTCTTGATGGATTTATTATAGTAGTTAAAACTTGGTTAATAATATACAGTTAAGGAATTCTTGCCACCTGCATCTCACTCAGATTAATAYTTCTGGACCTAATCTGATGCTAAACAGTTCTTATTTCTTTAAAGTTGGCTCCTTGTATTTGTCTAATAAATAAAATTCAGTAATAAATATGATGATTCACCATATCATTTATTGTCTCATCTGACAATTTTCATTAATACTGAATACAAGTCAAGCCAGTTAAGGGGAATAAACTGGAAAAACTGATTTCACATATGATTTTTTTTAAGCTTTCAGGGAATGCATAATTCCACTAGAATTATTATACGGAAAAGTAAAACAGTGACTGGTTAGTCATGTGGAAAAGAGTAAGGAACATCTAAATTAGGCTAGTTGAAACCTGATAACATTTATAACCACAGAATGTTATAACATTGAGGTTACTTTATAAGAAAAGATTAAAAAGTCAACTTGTGTAAACAATAGACAAGCTCTCCTTATCCAAAAGGTATTCTATACTAGTTAATATTTTTGCATTTTCCACTCACCATCATTACAATCCCAGTAGAATTCTGCATGTTTAGGCATTAAAAGATTTTATTTTGCTATCAAATATCAAGAGGTATTCTATTCTGTGCTGTCCTATTACACATCTATTTCCTTTAAACATGTTTTTCTTCCTTACTATYGCTTCTAAATGAATTCTAAATCAAATTGTTCTATGTTATCTTATTCATTAGTACTACTTCTGAAAACATAACTGATTTTTTTTCTTTCCACATTTTTAGGTATAACATTAAAGACAAAGACACTTTTTTTGATAATGCTACCCGCAGCCGAATAGTAAGTAAACAAAAGTGACATGTAATTGAGGGAAGACTTTTGTGCTGAATGGGATTTGCTGCAATAGTGAGTGCCTTTCGCTGCTTTGCTAAAGTATGCCTCAGTACATGCATTTCTCAGTTCGTGCAAAACATTAAGTAATCATAAGAACATAAAAAATACAGTCCTAGAGCTAGCCAGTAGTTCATATGGCTCCGTGGGAGTAGGAGATATTGTCTAGGGCAATACCTTTTAATCCTACCTGTTGTTAAAAGTGGCCATCAAGCCTTGCTTCCTATCCTTTAACCAGATTTTAGTCCATAGAAGGACATCTTCTGCAATCCTATAGAAACTTACTAGCTCAGTAATCTTTGATAAGAAACCTTGCATCCTGTTAGGGCTCCAGCAAGCTTTTGAGGCAAGATTTCTCTTTRCAGATAATATGGTGACACATCCTCAGCATGATACATTCATTCATATGCTCACTCAGGTTTCACAGATATAGCTTATTTGCTAATCACTTCTATGTGCGTCTTCATGTTATACTTTCAAATGTGAATGTTAAATATTAAATGTTAAATATTTTGTTTAAGGCGCTTCCATGACACTTAATATTTCATATGGAGCTAGATTCTGTTAAATACTTATACCAAGTTTTACAAGGATGTGACATAGCAGGACTCAGCCTACGGATGTTAAGGTCAGAAAATGAAAAATGGAAATGAAAAAGAACAGTTATATCACTGCTCTTCTTTTTTATAGGTACATGAAATTTTAAAACGCACACCTACAAAGGCCAGAAACAGCATGGGTAAGAAGGAGGGAAGATGATTATATCTGTTGTTTTGAAATTAATTGCTTAGGTATCTAATTGAATTTTATTTGTCTAACAGAACACAAAAATATACTGGCACTTTTCCACAAAAACAGATATCGAAACAAATGCGTTTTCTGATGAATAAAGTTAGACTTTCTGATCTACTGCTTATGTAGGACATTGGTAATGAGAGTTTGCTTCTCATTTCTACAACTGCAGGATCTGGCACATAACTTGCATTTCACAAGTGATTATAAAATTCGATTTGATTGTTATATGATCTGCTTTTGAAAATTCAGATGTCAACTCCAATATATTGCATTATTTCATCCAGGAGCAGATTTTCCTTACCATTTCTATACAATAATGCATATTTCAGATTATTTTTATTGCTATAGCTTTAAAAATGATGTCCATGAGCTGCATAGTGAAAGCTACGTCTTAAATATGACTGTCCTGAAGAGATTCTGTGATCAGTGGTATCCAAGGCTAATTTCCACTATCAAATTTTGGCTGGGGTTGAAGGTTTTTTTGTGATTCAGAACGGATACAGATGTGCATATTTTTCTCTTGTTCTTTTCCTTTCTCCACTGTGATACCATATCTCCCTGGAGTTGAAGAGCTCATAGTACTGCTTTCTGGCATGTTTTCTGAAAGTCTTCTGTTAGCTTGACCRCTTCTGTGCAGATCATTATGTCCTAGTGTAATGTACTTGCAAAGAGCAAGTGTGCTGTACAAGTAGTCTCCTGCAGCCTCTTGGAGTAACTCTATGTGGTGATATTGCAGGTGACAGCTTTCTTTGGTTCAGCAGCTGACGTATAAGAAGATTAATGTAGGTTACTGTTAAATAGAAATTTAATATTTTTTCTAATTATATAGAGGGAAAAAATGGTTGACCTTGGTTTGACCTAAAACAAACACACACGTTTTGGTTTATTAGACCATTTTATATATCCTTTTTCCTAATCTAATCTAATTTTTTTTAACATACTGAAGTGAAAAGTAGAGGAAAAAAAAAAAGAGGGTCATTGAAAATATGTTGAACAGCCTCCCTTTATAAAATKTATTGTTCAACTGACATCTGTTTTGCTCACTGTGTTGCTCTGTGTTTGATTTGTTAAGACTCTGTCTGGGCAGTTAAGAGGAATGTTATCTCTTTTGCTGGATTGCCCTTCATCAAGGGGACCTTCCTTGTGCATGAGGAGATCTTGCTTTCTCTGGGAGCTATGGTCTATGAGCAAGTAGGAGTCTCTAAAGCAGGGGCTTCTAGAGACAAGGCAATGTGAGGCAGAGAAAACAAGTCTAAAGTGAAGCAGAGACAGGAAACTCACTGATGTAAATGCCAGCTCTCAGAGGTGACACTTTTCTTGGAGATGCAGAGGGAGCATGCTGAATTTGCTGAAACTCTATTCCTCTAAAAGTTGTTGGACTTGAGAGCAAACTTGAAAGAAGTAATCCATCCTACAAGGACACMGTTGGCAGGAAAAGAGCTCTTATTTTAACCTCTTACTCAGAACTTTCTCCATTCTAATATCTTGTTCTTTGTTCGTGTTTTGTATAGATCAAAGCACTAGCAGTGACTTCTCAGGCTTTTTTTTACACTAAGATGAAAATACAGGCTGATCTACTACAAGCTTAGATCAACTCAAGATCCCATTTGACATGAAGGCATATATTTTATCTCTCCTGACTTTCCCCTCTTTTTAGTCCATAGTCAAAACATTATTATCCATSTGATTTGACCTAAATAATTAATTGGCCTGATCCTCTGAGATCCTCTCCCAGAAATTCTATGCTTCATATGTCAGTAGGGTTTTCCCTTCTCCCTGGTCTCAAGAGCACATATCATGAATGGTTTACCAGATATCTTTAAGCATCCTTGCTTTTTTCTATTTTATGATTCTTTTTGTGTTTGTTTGTTTGGTTTTTGTTCTTTTTTTCATGGAAGACAGGAAAGTGATGTTCTTGTAGTGGTCTCCAGTTTTCATAATTGTGGTTCATATTCCATAATATAATGAGAGAAAGTAAAAACACTTCAAATACATTTGCATATTCAAATTTTCAGCTGTGTGAGCCTGAATCTACTTCTACTTCTATGATACAAGGAAGGTGTATTTTCTTCTCTCATACCTCTGAACTTTTCTAAAATTTCCCGAACATGTAATAGTCTAATAAAGGACTTGACATGATCCAAGCATGAATATTTCCCAAATGTATTAATACAAATAATAGAGTATTTTCGCTTGTATGAAGGAAAAAAAATGGTAATATCTAATCTGATAGCCTTCTATGATGGAATGACTGGCTGGGTAGATGAGGGGAGAGCAGTGGATGTTGTGTACCTTGACTTCAGCAAGGCTTTTGACACTGTCTCCCARAACATCCTCCTACATAAGATTAGGAAGTGTGGGTTAGACGAGTGGACTGTGAGGTGGATTGAGAACTGGCTGAAAGGCTGAGATCAGAGAGCCATCTTCAGTGGCGTGGAGTCTAGTTGGAGGCGTGTGGCTAGTGGCATCCCCCAGGGCTCAGTATTGGGTCCCAACCTGTTCAACTTTTTCATCAATGACCTGGATGAGGGGACGGAGTGCCTCCTCAGCAAGTTGGCTGATGATACCAAGCTGGGAGGAGAGGCTGACACACCTGAGGGCTGTGCTGCCATTCAGAGAGACCTGGACAGGCTGGAGAGTTGGGCAGAGAGGAACCTCATGAAGTTCAACAAGGGCAAGTGCAGAGTCCTGCACCTAGGGAGAAATAACCCTGTGCACCAGTACAGGCTGGAGGCTGACCTTCTGGAGAGCAGCTCTGCAGAGAAGGACCTGGAAGTCCTGGTGGATGACAGGTTGACTATAAGTCAGCAATGTGCCCTTGTGTCCGGGGGGCCAATGGTCTCCTTGGGTGCATTAGGAAGAGTGTTGCCAGCAGGTCGAGGGAGGTGATCCTGCCCCTCTACTCAGCCCTGCTGAGGCCTCAACTTGAATACTGTGTCCAGTTCTGGGCTCCCCAGKACAAGAGAGACATGGAGCTACTGGAGAGAGTCCAGCGTAGGGCTACGAGGATGATCAGGGCTGGAGCACCTGCCCTCTGAGGAACGGCTGCAAGAGCTGGGCCCGTTTAGCCTGGGGAAGAGAAGACTGAAGGGGGGATCTTATCAAAGTGTATAAGTACCTGAAGGGAGCGTGTCAAGGGGATGGGGACAAACTCTTTTCAGTTGTCTCATGTGACAGGACAAGAGGCAATGGGCAGAAGTTGAACCACAGGAAGTTCCGCCTGAAGGTGAGGGGGAATTTCTTCACTGTGAGAGTGACAGAGCACTGGAACAGGTTGCCCAGAGAGSTTGTGGAGTCTCCTTCTCTGGAGATTTTCAAGGCCCGCCTGGATGTAACCCTGTCTAACGTGCTCTAGGTGACCCTGCTTGAGCAGGGAGGTTGGACTAGATGATCTCCAGAGGTCCCTTCCAACCTCACCGATTCTCCGATTCTATGATTCTGATATCTCTGGCCAGAAGTTTTTCCCAAAATATTTCAGAATGATGGTTTTAGGATTTGACCATATGATTTTTTTTTTGTCACTAAAGACAAACTGTCTAGTTACTTTTCACTGAACTTTGAAAACACAGAGGTCTGAAATAGACTGCTAATCCTTAGTTGTTGTCTTACGAAATAATTTTTTTTTACCTGCAGAGAGTGAAGACAGAATATCTTTGAGACATAGGTCTTGAGAACCATAGCGATCCTGTGTATGTCTGTTAAGTACTGTAGTCATTAGCTGGGGATTCAACTGCTAAAACTATCATAGCATGAGGTCACTGATAGTGCCGTGTTACACTATATTCCTGTATCTTCCACTAGACTTCCTGATGGCAGTCTTTAGGACTCAATATTTCTTGTCCTGATGCATGTAGCTTTCCAGCATAACCATGAACTGGAGAGCACAAAGTGATCAATTAAGTTCTACAAGCAAAGAAAGGTTGTTTCAAGGAAGTGTAGAGAACCCAGAACTTGGTTCAGTGAAAATTAGTCTTCATACAATATTAGTCAAAATGATCTTTCTTTACTATATCTTCAATCATAGTATTTTGGGAAAGTGCCTTTTGGATTGCTTGTCTACCTCAGTGCAATTTATAGTTCTGGGATCATTGTCAAGCTGCAAGAAAGATATCCTAGATGCTTTCCTTCTCAGTCACACAACCCTCATCTATCAGGATGAGTGAGTGGTCAAAACCATTTGTGCTATATTAGTTCACTCAAGAAAAAACACTATGTAGGAATGAGGCAAATATTAAGCCTTTCTGTGAAAATGTATTTTCCCTGTTTGGTTAAGGTTCACTTCTAGGGAGGTATATACTTATCTGGCATGATCTTGAATGTATTCAGTAATATAGTTCAGTAAAATATCAAGAGAAATCTGTAATAATCTTTTGTGCTTAGTGCTGCCTAGCTGCTGACAATCTTTTCTTTTTTCTCCTCCTTTAGGTATTACCACATTAATAGCAAACAATGTTTATGATGCAGCATACCCACTTCATGATGTATGTATACTCTATTAAAAATTTAGTTTCCTGATAATATTGCTCAATAGTGTATAGACRTTAATGTTTATTGCCCGTGAAAATGAAAATATATTTGAACATTTTAGGTATATGATTCTAATATGAAGAAACTATGTGTAAATACATTTCAGAGAGTAATCTATAAGTAAAATCAACAATGTGGGAACAGCTGAAAATCTTTTTTTTCAATTTTATCTGTATTTACATCTGTAGTTAAATCATTTTTATTTTCTAGGGTGAATATGAAGGCCAAAATGATGAAATGAATGAAAGAAAGGTAAAGTACATTTCAAAATTAATTTCATATTAGACCTGAATGTGAGAAATGTGAAACAATGTACTAAATGCTATCAGAAGCATTTACTCAGTTGAACACTGACTAATGCTTTTTACAGATACATATCATATTTGTTTTGTTATATACTTCTGCATATCAAATTTTGTTTCAAGATTTTTTATGAAGTCTCTCAGTAATTCAGTGAATTTAATTTAATATTTATGTCTTAAAATGCTTCAGAGAAGTATAGAGAAAGGCTTTTTATTATTTATCCATTTCTGTTGTGGTAAGAGAATGTAGAATGAAGAATGTATTTTTAAAAGCTAGAAACTTTTTATATTTTTCATTTTATAGCTAGAAATCTTTTCTTTACAAATAAATCGAAAATAGGATTTTAGAAAACATATATAATTTAAGAAAATGCACTACTGTATGTACTGTACAACAGTGTTTTATTCTAGTAGGTATTCATCTGTTACATCACCTGGTTATAGAAGGAAAATAAATGTATAAGTTATTTAACTTTTTTTTTCTTCCTGACAAGTTGAGAAAAAATAAATCCTTTCTGATTGTTTTTAATTAATATGCTCACTATTRGAAACGAGCAAAACCACTTAAATAATGTAATAATCCATTAAGTTCCAGTCCATATTGTTCTTGGTATATGTTTATTTTTTCCTTGATATACAAACAGTGGGATAGGAAATGAAGAGGTAAAATTGTAGGGAGAAAAGGGAGGAGGGAGAGAAGAGTAGAATGAAGAAAAAAGAATGTTTTAAAGCTTAAAAGTGTTTACTATGTTAGAAAATAAATTGTCTATATTCTTGCTTCTTGACTTGTAAGCCATTTCATAAATGTTTTTCATGCTGTGGTATTACGTGTTGCTAAGTGCCATCTGTTGCACGAAGGAGAAATAAGAAAATGACATTCTTTTGCTGAAACACTTAGCATCGTTCTCAGAAAGTGTGATTGGTGCATGTGATGATCATTTTTGCATCTGAAACGAAGACCAAGTTCATAGAGCATACAGGAGAATTTGGATCAATAAAAATTTGAGAAACACAATCATCTCCTTTGCAGTTTTTGGTAAATAACATTAACATTCAGGCTCTAGATATCTTCATRTATACATTAAATTGTATACAATTTAATTTGGTATATGAACCTTGATAAGCAAAAGAGACAAAAACAGGAAACAAACTACATAGAAGCTTATATATTGAGGTTTATTATTTAATAAACTTTTTGTTTATAAAGATATTATCTGCTCTGCATTTTCAGAGTTTTCTCTGGGCAAGTGATTAGGGTGTTATGGTCATGGACTCTGAAAGTCAGATGTAGAGTTCACAGGCTTATAAGGCTAGCACAACTTTCAGAGAAAAAACTTAAATGAATATGAGTCAGATGGCAAAAAGATGGGTAATGTGGGAAAAGGGGCAAGAATAGTAGTGTCTGGAAAAATACTCACCCTACTAGCTGTATTTTGTGCTGCCTTCTTTTTATCCTGCCTATTAGGTTCTGTTATGAAGTGCTAAGTATTAAAAACATAAAAGATTCTTTCCAGAATTCCACTGATTATTCACATATGTCTCTGCTGCCTAGCCACAGAATCTGCAGTAGTATTTCTATGCATAACATCATCTGTTTTCTATCTGAATCTAATAGTCTCAGTGTTTAATTTCCTGAAAAGCTCTGATCAGATTTAAAGGAAAGAGAGGACATTTTTGAGATTTTTTCCCCATGCCCCTTTCTGTTTTCTCCAATTTAGCTTATATGTGTCTTCCATTTCAATCATCTGTTGTGTAAGCCCAAGGACTGATGAACTGAGTTTGACTGTGGTATTTATGCCAAGAAGGTGGCCCAAATAATGAAGGTTTATGTACCAGCACATAATATAAAAAGTTAATCCTTATTAACCCTCTTCAGAATTTCCTTGGAGGATATGCCCCATGAAACAATATACATCCTATGAGAATTAGAAATCTGCATTCAGTGAAGCACCCGGTTTCCCTAAAACTGTTGATGAGAGTAAAGGAAACTCCTCCTCTCTGCTTACAGAAAAAAWTTTAAAGAAAAGTATAGCACAGCAGCACAGTAACAACTTGCCATGAGGATAAACACTGACTTGGTCTTTTTTAAGCTTCTAGCCCATTGACAACCTGACAACCTATACTATGACACCATTCTTTCGATATTACAAGCAGATTGCAAAGTGTTGTTATAAACTTACAGAAAGTTCTGCTTTTAAGTGAAGATGATAAAATACAATAAACTATATTACAAAACTGTTCCTAGAGTTCCTTTCATTTTAATAAAAATCTGAAAAGGAAGCACATTCCAGGGTAAGTTTAGTCTTGTAAAACTGCCATGTTGAAACTGAAGTTTAGTTCTCTTGTGCAACACACGTGTATGGAAAACATCCATACCACAAACTCAACTTTGGTGTTATGGCTTTTGTGATCAGAGTAATCAATCTGTGATTCCATAGTTTGATATAATGCTATAACCAGGACTGGCTGAAATTTTAGGAAGACCTCTCTCTTCTTTCTGCCCTTTAAAATCAATTCTATAGCTATATTCAAAGCAGCTTTTAAGTAATCCTAATATTTTTAATAGTTTTAAGCTTTCTTGAGCTATATATTTCAATAAATATGCTTATTAGCAGGGTTATTTATGGAAACAAAATAGTTTTGATGTAATGCTGTGGGGGAAAGTCAAGGAGTGAATTTTGAATGGGGAACCACAAGTATTCATATGAGCATATGAGAATGGCAGCAGGAAAAATCCTCTTCTCTTCTTGAAGCCAAAGAAAATCAAACTCAGCTTCATCATTTCTTTACACAAGTGTAAAGCATTTTGCAAGATTGTTCCTTGAAACCAATATTCTCTGGGCYGAGACTGCACACTCCTTGAATCTCACTGCTGAATTCCCAGTTGCTTCAGCAGTGTAGGATTTACTCACTAATCTAGGAACAGAAACTATTCGAAGCCAGATCTTTAAGTAGTGTACACTGGCATCGTCCATTCACTTAACAGGGTGCAAGCCCGTTTCCATATTCTGAGCGGTAATACTTACGTGGGCATATGTTTGCAGGATCCAGGTCTTAAGTGTTCCCTTGATATTTATGTAGGTCTTTCACATAGCACCTGTGGGAGGAGAGACATTATAAACATTAGAAAAATATGATTGGAAAATTTCAAAAAAAGGCAAGATAACTCTGACAAAACTTGCAGTTGATGCTGTACATTTCAGGAACACAAATAGGTACGCAAATTCAGTTATTCTAATAGATAAAATATTTCGTAGCTTTTGTGCTTTTAATGCCACAAGATGGTGCAGTAACTCAATATATATCATGCTGGTAGTTGTCAAAGTGGACCAACTGGCAGATGCACTACTGATAATTAATTACAAAAACTGTATATACTTTATTATTAACATTGTTTCCAGCTCTTGTGTATTTATACAATTCCCTTATATAATAATTCATTATTTATTGACCAAAAAAAAAAAAAGAAAAAAGAACCTTAAAGAGGTTCAGTCTTACAGATAGTCCTAAAGAATTTACAATCTAGCTACAACTAATCTGATGAATTCTGTGTGTTACACATTAGGCAAAAAACTATATCTTATAATTTTAAGAATATTGCTTTTAAGTGACTTTGGACAGTACCTTTGCTTCTGAATTCAAAAAGAAAGAAATTATAAAGAAAACTTAAATTCTGTGCAGAACGTACTCTATGTGTACCAAGGTTGTCCCTTAGGGGGCACACGGTGCTTCACACAGAAACTTGCTCTCACAATTTAATCACTACTCCAGTTGCACAAGGAATTATTAAGTGCTTCATTTTAAAGGAGCTGTCTGTCTGTATCTCTTTTATATTTTATTCTTTCTTACTAGACCCTTCTCCACTTCTGTTTTTGAAAATAGATGCACAAGGCTAGACATCTGTTTTTTTTTAAGTCATGCTATAGATTTATAAAGGTTTATCAATGATACCTGAGCGTGAAACATTTTATTTGCAGTTCTAGGTGTTTATTTATTAGTTTTTTCATGCACTGTACTTCAATAAAATTATTTTAAAGAGCACATGTTTTCTTAGATTGTCTACAGTAATGCCTCAATGAGGGGTCACAGTTAGCATAAAAGTATGAAAGGAATACAAACAATTCAAAATGATTCCTTAGAAGATCTTGTTTACATGAGACTGCCCTGATTCTTATCTTCCTCTGATGAAAAAATACAGTCAACAGCTGTCTAGCTTAGGTCAGGTCCTACTGAAGTTTCCTCTCAGCTTTCTTTGGTCTTTACTATCTTTAACTTCTGGAAAGCTGTGTCTTTCTTCATTGCTGAATATCTTTTCTAGACCATTAATAATTAGATACACAGTTATAAAATGTACTGCTATCACATTAAACTTTTTGCCAAATTATTAATTTAGTAAGTGGTTTCTATCCAAATGATACCTTTTGTTTCAAGACATGGATGTTTTTTACACCATAACTACAAGTTTTCTTAAAAACCTCCTGTAAAGGATTTTGACAAAGATGCTCTTTTTTTTGAAGTTCAACAAAGCTGTGTCATATAACAGCAACAAAACAGTTACAGTTGAGTCCATTTCCTATCACAGAAAATACATTACAGGTTCTGACATGTATCTTTTTTATTCTTKACTCTCTGTTTTCCGGTAACTTAATTCTGCCCCACTTAAGATGTTTTTGTGGGGTTTGAGCCTTCTTTTGTGCTGCCTACTAGCTGTGGCTAAGCTCACAGTCTCACAGAGCTCATGTGAACTTGTTCCATGCGCAGGATGAGAGAGAAGGGGCTTTTATGTGGAATCTGCTGGGCGTAATAGCCTCAGGAGCTATAGAGGAGAGCAGACTGATTTTGGCACTTTTGTTACCTCTTAGTATGTTTTAAAAAACWATGTACTCATTCAACATACAGTTTATCCAACATCTGTAGTTATACCCTAGGTAAGTTCTGACAAGTGTTTGCAGGTACAACATGAGGTGAACCGGGATAGGAGTTTCAAAAAAGAATTTGATTACAAATAGATTATTTTCTATCATCTTTCCAAAGATCTCTATGAAACTACAGAATCATTCTGTTTTCCTTTTGAGCCTTCCTATTTGACTTCACTGTCTAGTAAATTGAGTAAGCAGGATGTAGGGAAAGGGTATATGTGCTGCATCCTTTCATTGTTTGTTTAGCTGAAGTTTTACATAATGTTTGAAAAATGTACTTCTAAGTTTGTATTTAAGCACAGGAAACTACTTCTTTTAGAGCATATATTTTAACTCTTACATGTTTGTGAAACAAATGGGAACAGTGATTTCAAGTTAATTTTCTGTTTTTTATTTAGTTGCTGTATCGAGAATGGGCAAGATATGGAGTATTTTACAAGTTTCAGCCTATTGACCTCATAAGGTAACATGTATTTGTATAAAACACTTCTGGACTCAGTTCTTAGCAGATGAGGATTAGTAAAGCTCCTTTCAAATACTTAAGCAGATGAAATCTGATGAGCGCATGGAAAATAAAATTTCTGTAACTCTAATGATAATTTACGGTAGTAAAGATATGCTAAGCTATTAATAATGTACCTTTATTTTTGTATTTTTTTTATTCCTGRAAAAATGTCATATTTCAGATTTTAAAAAACATTAATTCATTTTTAAAAAGAGAATTTTCCACGTGTGTATTTCATTTTATGATCACTGAAAGTCTAGTGAATAGTCAGGAGCTGGTGTTCTCATGATAGCTTAGTCGGAAATTATTTGGCATTTTTGAAATTGATGTGATTTTTTTAATCCTGTTTATATAAGTTTTATTCATCTAAATAAGCAGCTTGTACAATGATATCTTTTGAATTTTGATATTTCTGTGACATTTCATAGAAAAAATGGATTTACATTAAGACAAAATAAAAACACTGTACTTTTTAAAGGAATTTCTACAACATCTCTACAATAAACAATTTCTCTTTTATACTGAATTATCAACAGGAAATATTTATGAAAACTACTGTCTTGAAAGATGCTTGCACAAGATGTCTGCCTGGGAATAAATTGATAATAACAGACAAAAAACCAACAACCCCAAATCTGTTCCTAGATAATTTGTATATGTAAGACTGACTACATTTCTCAGTGTATTTATTTTGAATAGTCGAGCTCCAAAAAGGCTTTATTACACAATCTGCCACTAAGGGATTACCTGCAGAAGCTGTCTTGTGTGGACTGAATGTATGCTTTTCTTTTTTTTTTCTTTTTTTTTNTTTTTTTTTTTTTTTTTTTTTTTTCTTTTTTTTTTTTTTGTTAAAGGATATTGTAGCTCTGTGTCAGTAATATGGATAAACAGTAATCTTTCCAAAATATATGATATTTCAAGTTAAAGTTAAAATACTGCATATAGCTTTTCAAAGGCTTAATCATTAAATTTATATTACAAACTGAATCACTGTTTATTGTGAGGGAGCTATTTCAAATGGGCAATGGTAGTGAGACCATCAAATCATATTGAAGGTCTGTAACCCTTTGAGATTTTCCCMTTTTCAGCCTTAGTTTTTTTGTTTAGAATTTATTTACTTCTGGCCTACCAGTGATTCCAGGCCAAGATACTGAATCAAACAGGTACACTCAGAACAAGATTACAACAGCTGGTACGTTCTTAGTAAATACTACAAATGTTTAAAAAGTCCAACAGGGAGTGACCACAGGAATTCTCAAGTTTTACCAGACCTGACAGTTCGGCTAACTTAAAGATGGAGGTACATCTGCTTACACTCTGTTGTCATTTGTATCTTGCTGTTCTCTGTCCCCGTTATGATGTTTGACTACACTGATACAATTTCATAGAAATTCTGTGGTTTAAACTTCTGTGAGAGAAAAAGTTCAGACATATGCAACTGATTCTCTGTTTTCAGGGATGATTTTTCTTGTTTTCATATTCCATGCTTTGTTGGACTATGAGGTTAACTGTTACAACTGAAATAAATGTGTTTTATTTTCTGAGTAACGTTAGATCTCTGAAGTACGTACACCTAAAGAATTACCACCCTTTTCCTTCTGCAACTGAATTAAGTCTCTGTGCCTCTGTACTGTTAGGGTGAGGGGATTTGAAGTGCTTATTCCTTTGGCAAACATCAGCAACACTTCATGGAGATGAAGCAACACTATATCTTTTCAAGAGTTGAATTAGTAAATTTTGATGGATGATTACTGCTACTGTATGTATATTTACCCAGGCTCTTGATAGTTTAATGTGATCTTTCTTTCTCAACTTGATTAGATTACTCAACCTCTTTTCTTGTTATGGAAGTGATGTACAACTTAGCAGGTTTATATCCGGGCTTTGATGAATGGCAAAAGTGGCATTTATTTTGCCTCATTTTCTGTTCTGGCTGATCTTTTCAAATCCATTAACATCTGTGTTGAAATATCTTACTTAAACAATATTCATGCACCAAAATTAGACTTCTTTGTGGTGCATCTGAGGTCAGATTTCCTGAGTGAGTGTTAATTGCCTAATTGGTCATTGAACAGATTTAATGTAGAATATTTCATGTTCTTAAAAAAAGCAGACCCCGAAAGTAGGTCACTGAAATATTGGCTGACAGTTCTATTCACTTCTGCATCTTAATCAGCAAAAGTCTTCTGCTCTGGCTTTGAAAATCTCTTCGGGATGCAGGGAAAAGCTTGTTTGTGTCATAAATTAGGAAATGGAATGGTGACTGGGGAGGCTTTTACTAAATGAGAACTGAATAGATGTTATATATTTTTTTTTCTGCAGCAAACCTAGATCAGTTAAACCTTTAAGGGAAAGTATAGTATAAATGAATTAAAGGTGGATTTGTAAAATGTGAATACATAGTCTCTGAGTGCACATCCAGACATTAAATAAATGTTGTTGAAAACAAAGTCTAAGGCAGCTTTTCTGTCTCAATTGCATTGAGCTATAGTCAATGTGAATGCCTAAATGTATTTTTTCTGAATTCAATCTTTCTTTTTTATGTATGTCTATTTTTAACTCACATGAAGAGAATGATTTGCATTTTTGAGGGAAATTATGAATTATTTGCTAACAGATGTCTGAAGGCAAAAGAACTGAAATAAGTTTACTTCTGTTTCAGTCACCCTTATACTTGGAAGGAGTTAGTAATATGTTAACATGTAGAGAATGAAAGGTGCAGTTCCAAGGGGCATAGAGTTCCAGTGGTTTGCCTATTAAAATATACTTTTTTTTTCCTGGTCCTAAATTAAGTTTTACTCTTTAATGGAGATGGGTTTCTGCAGTGTAGCCTTCTTGCAGGAATAGTCTAACATACTAGTTCCTCTCACTCTTTGTGATACAGTTTAAAAGATGCTGAAAGCAATATAGTTATAGTTCACTGATTTTTTTCCCTATTTCGATGATGATCTTTCCTTAAATAAAAATGAGTTCACACCCATTTTTTACCAACATTTTTAGTGAAAGCATTTGTCTGTTTCTTAGGGGCAATATTTGTTTTGCTCTCTAGGGAGGAAAGACGCTCCCTAAGAGTTTTAAGAAATACCTAGATAGAAAGAAGGATGCTATGCATTTTTAAAATTGATTTATGATATGTTAATCAAAATATTAACTATAAAATAAATATTTTGGAATGGTCCTCTAGAGGCTTCTATATCTAACCTCTGCTCAAAGCATGACTAGCTTGAAAGCTAAATAGGGTTGCTCAGGACCTTATTGTTATAATCCGAATCTCTGACATTGGGTCTCAGAACAGATTGCACTAGGTTTCGTGATACCCCACAGACTAATAAAGGTGAAGTCAAAACAGAGTGACTGATAAATCCAACTAAAACATTTTACTGACTACACAAGAGGAATGACTAAGCAGTCGGGAGTGAAATCCTAACTATTTTATACCATATCTCTACAGTTCCTTATCAGTGAGTAGGAAAAAGTTGAAGAAAAAAAAAAGGGAAAAGGAAGGGAAGAAATAGAGATGATAAGAAAGAGAGAGATCATCACCCTAGGTTCCAGCGATGTCTTATCCCATGTCATCGCTGACTTGAGGTTCCTGGATAACGGGTCAGCAGCTACCTGCCTTATCTTGCGCCTTTTATAATTTCTCGTTTTCTGAGATCCTCCCATCAGGCGGAGTTTCGCCAGAACATTTGAGCAGGCATAGTGTATCCTTCAGAAAGTTCTCAAATGGTCTGGGGATGTAGGGAGTCCTGGTGGTCAGCTTGTCCTCTCTGTCACCATGACCGCAGTATGACCTTTCTGTGCATGTGCACCCTTAATCTTTAGTCAGAGTGGGGGAGTTAATGCAGGAAACAGCACTATCTTGTCTACACAAGGCTTGCCATCTTCCCATCAATTCCCAGCTCTGAAAACAGCTTTTTAAAGTCATATCTCATATATCACRTCCATGACACTTATTGAATCAAGTTTTCAAAATCTCGAGAAATGGAGATCCCACAGCCCCTCTGGGCAGCTGCTCCACTGCTGCAGCACTCTCAAGGGAAAGAACTTTTTCCAGCCCAATTTTTCATTGCTGCAGCGTGCAACCAGTCTCTTGTCTTCTAGCTCTGTACATCTAATAAGTTATAGCAAGTAAAGAAAACATACAGCAAGTAAAAGGAGTGCAATAGAATTTATAAAGAATTATATAACTGTATGAATGTAATATATTACTTAGGAGCTCTGAATGATAGACTAAGTGACTATGCTAATGTTGCTAATATCAGAAGAGATGGTTACCCCTTGAGATTTGTCTTAATTCCTGGAAAACTGGCAAATTATCTTCTTCTTAATGGACATCTTGAAGCACCTGTGGATGGGAACCTATGCATGAACTGAAGTTCAGGGGACTATCATCATAGAAGTGAGCTCCCCTTTTGTTATCTTGATATTAATTTAAAATTACCTGGTTTTATGTATTTCTAAGTATTATCAAACAGACCAAGCTTTTTGTTGTTGTTCTGTTTTTTTAAAAAATTTTTTTTTTTTTTTTATTTGTGGTGGAGCTTACTTTAATACTGGTACTTCTGGAAGTTCTAACTCTACAACTGCTTCCAACATGTTGCATTTTTCATGACTTCATTCTATTTCCTATGGTAATGTCTTCATCAAATTTCTTTATTTTTACATTATGTATAACATGCTTTCTTTCAAAACTCCAAATGTCTGTATACACTTATCTTACTGTAAAGCTTAAAGATGGGAAGACATAAATATTGTAAAGATTAAGATTATGTATACCATAACTCTTTTTGCAGTAGTAAGTAGTAATATTAGCCAAAATATTATTTATAGTATAGAGCATGTAAATCAAAAGTTGGGAGCTTCTGGTACTCAAACTGTCTGTCTAATAATGTTTCTTCCTTCCTATTTTTAACTATATTTTATTTTGTATGGAAAATTGTTTCAACCTCGAATGAGGTATAATGAATTCTGGCACTTCATTGCAATGCGTCCATTTTGAACTCACTCTTAACAGAAGAGTCATCTTTTCCCCTCTGTTGTTTCTTTTCAGTGCTGTTCTCTTAAACCAGAGCAGCCCACAGCTTTCTCTGCCTGTCTGCTTTGAAAGTAATGGCAGAGCTATGATCTGCTGCTCGATTGGCTAGAGTCTGGATATTGTGTTCAGTTTCAGTGTTTTGGAGTCTGTGTAGTGCATTGTTCAAGTAGTCAGACTCCAAAAGTGTTCTTAAGTTTTCCTTTTTGCTTCCCTCATTAATCTTCACCCCCCAGAAAAGGTACACATCTTGCCCTACTTAGGGTAGTGTAGTGTTATAGTAGTGTTAAAATAAGAAAAGAGGAGTTCTGCAGTGTGGCCCTTGGACTGTGCAGTTTTGTAGGCAGTTAGAACTGTGTTTTATCTGTGTGCACAACTATCTGGCTAAGGAGTTTAGTACTTATATGATGTTTAAACTTCAGATTAATTTATATTTCTTAATGGGCTTGAGTGATAGGTCCCAGTTTGATATGTATTTTCAGAGTTCACATCAATGTATTTTGATGGGAACTGAAAGCCTGTTCTATTAAAATGAGAAGGAAAAGCCAAAGGTGGGATACCACATTCAGAAACAAAAGAGAAAGTCCTGCATGTTCTTTCCAAGAATATTTGGGGGCATCTAAAGATGTGCATATTTGTGAACTGAGGGGAAGAAGAGAAAGACAGAAAATAGCTGATTCAGTTGGGTGCCTGCTACTGTGACAGTATGTAGTCTGGACTATCAGACAGCATTAATGAGAGAAGTTGCAGCTTTCTTGTAAAACTGCACTTGACCCCTTACTTCCAATGGGAGGTTCTGACCAGGGGATGCTGGGAAAGCAGAGGTCCKTTCCTAACTTCATGAGCCCTGCCCAGGGGTTAAGACCATGCCTCAGTGCATATCTTTAAATGCAGAAGAATTTTGAGCAGATAGGTGATGGAAGCTAGCAGATTGTTCCATGGGAGAAGGAGCATCAACAGGGCATAGTGACCCATAGTCATGGTCACGCAGCTAGGCCTATGCCAAGGTAGTTCTACACTTGGGCTTTGAGTTGAAATTAGTGATGAGCTCAGTATGTGTACTGTGCCTATGTAGAGTACATAAAAACCTCTTATAGTGCCCCCCCCCCACAGCGTTCCTCACCATGGACCGATGCTCATCAGTGCTTTGGATTCTCCTGTGCCTTTATTGTCTTGATTGGAAAACTGCTGGGGAAACCCCTGCTTAGATCCAGATGTAGTAAATGCTCAGTATCAACCACAGTGTGCCTTATGTTTGTGTATCTGTCCCTGCTGGGGGTCCAGATGGTGCCCCCACCTCACTCTTACACCCAACAAGAGGATTTTTTGTAGGAGGCACTTTACTCTCTCTATAAAAAGTCACACTAAATTGGACCGTAGCTCTGTTTGATCTAGTACCCCATCTCCAACAGTGAACAAAAACAAACTGAAAAGGGACTAGATTAAGCACTGGGTACCTCGTGTCACTTATCCCCAGAAAACACCCTAATAAAGAGGATTTATGGCATGGGAACTCTGTGAGCTTCCACAATTAGCACAGACAGCAGAAAAATGAACATTTTTAATGCATTTTTTGAACAAATGACTACTGCTGTTGTGTATTAGCATCTTGATAGAATATTTGCAGTTGAAATGCTCAAAAATAATGAACTGAAAATTATTGCATGCATTTAATTTTATTTTAGTATGAATTTGAATTTGCTTTGTTTGSAAAGCATTTATTTGACCCATTCATGTCTTGTTATGTCACAGTCTTAGAAGTTCTGAGTTTAAATTTAATGAAAAAAAGAAAGTTTCATGACTCTTATTATTTCAGAACTACAACAGGCAAGGCTTAAGAACTGCTGTTTCAAGATATGCAATAATGCTGTGACTAATAAAGAATTTATTGTACTTCTGTTTTATGGGAAATTATACATCTGTGTATTAGCCACTAGATGGTGTATATCTGATTATAGTAATGCTTATGGCACCTTCTAAAGCAAATACATGAAATGAGCTCAGAAGGTATAGCGAGATTTACTTATATGACTTTGAAGACCAAACAAGCTTTCAAGAAATATTATGAAAAATTCACAGTAGTAATTGAAAAAGTTAGTTATGAAAAGAAGTCTATGCCTGAGCTTCTGTGTGACTCTGATAATGTGGCTATTGCAGAAAATGGTACATATTATCTTTTAGGACTACAAGAGGTTAGGAAAGTGATACAATATCAGTGACCTCACACTTGTTCACAGTAAAAGCTTCAACCAATCTGTCATTTGCAAGATAGAAGAAAAGCTAGAAAGAAAGTAAGAAAATGTGTTAAAAACAGCAAGAAAAAGATTAGATAATGTCCATGCCAGCCTTTAGGAAATGCTGATTCAGTGCAACATATTAAATATATTACTGATTATCTGTAGAGTTGATTATGAAAGAAAATGTGATGTGTATAAATTAATTACTTTTTTTATTCCATACACAGAGATTCACTTGGTAGGCTGAAAATATTTCTATAGCAAAACTCTGCTATCTTCCCCATATGCAGTCTTTACTGACACAGACTAGCATATATRTTGCTAGGCTGCCCCTTGTGCAATGCTGAAGTATCAAGAGATATGCTGAGTGCTCACAGGTTGTCTTCTGTGTGAGTTCTCAGAGGTGAATAGGACGAACATTGCATTACTACTCCTGCTAAAGATACTTTCCTTTTTATTAAGGGATGCTGCAGTTATTGCCTAGTCTCAGCGACACATGGGGTTTGTGTAAGGAAAGAACCTGACAGGCAAACCTAGATATCAACAGAATAATGTAATCTGGCTCTTAATCCTTTCAAACAATGCAGAAAGTTAAGGACTGCTACTACTGTACCAGAAATGTAGTATGTGACTATCATCATTATTTTGTATCGCTGCAAATCACATCCTCATCATGTCTAGTTCTCTAGTAAAAGGTTTCCTTAACTATGATGAGCTAAACACTTAAGTAATGCACAAATCCTGGAGTACTCTGAGGAAGCAATGAAGCTTTATATTCTCTTAAGTCAGAGTGGGGGGTCACGGTATTTCTGACTAAGTAGCTAACTAGCACATTGCTTGTTTATAGAATCAGTAGATATCAAGCCTTTCTATTTCAGTCRCATTTTATGATTTTATGTCTGTTTTACTTTGTTACTAGTTTTCTTTGTATTACAGTCTGTAACCAATTAACCAATGGCACTTTTTTTTTTTTAGGTTATAAGCCATCATCACAAACTAACAAACTATAACTAAGCCCCCTCTATTTCTTTAGAGGTTAAGTTTTTTTTTTTGTGTTTTAAATTATACTGTAAACCTTTGTTTTGTTAATTTGTTAAATAAGATTTTAAACGAGAACCTTAAGTAAAAGGGCTTCATTATATGACTTTTATGACATTCTACTCAGTTCTACTTTCAGGCTCTGAACTTTTTTCCATATCTTACCAATTTGGTGCTTCTGAAAGTGAATGAGGGAGATTTGCTGATGTGGGCACAGAGATAAATGTTAGAGGTGACTTTCAGCATTTGGGGTTTGGTTTAGGGCTCTTTCACTAGTTTATCTACTGTTTTCACAAATATCCTGATATTCGCTTTGTACTGAACAGCCTTGTTTCTGGTTTAGGGACCACCATGTACTCTTCTCATGGATAGAAGCTCTTTTCTCTGTTTTTTGTTTGCTAAATCAGTTGGCCTTTCAAATGGATTTTTGCTTTCCTGCCTTAGACTCAACTGCATTGTAATTTAGGTGAGGTTCTATAGTTGTTGGTTTTTTTCTTTTCTCTAAAATTTTAATTAAAAAGGTTTCTTAGTCTCTTGGATATTGTTCCAAAGAGGGTTGTTTCTTTTCTTGGCTTCCATCTTTCTCTGTTTGGTGCAATCCCTATTTATCTGAATTTAGATGGATGTATTTCTGCCTGGGTCTGTCTGGACAGAAATATGTATATATAAATACCGTCAGGCACATTTTGGGATGTACAGCAGCCTCAGTACAGCTGCTGAGCAGTAATTCCACACAGGTGTCTCAGGTGGTTGTAATAAATATTTGAATCCTGCCCTGAGAAAATTTCCAAGTGGAAAAAAGATGGCAAATTCTGAAGAATCTGGATATAGGTGATACAGAACAGAGATGCTTTCTACACATGCGGGGATGGGGTTAGGAAAGTCAAAACCCATCTGGAGCTGAATCTAGGAAGGGGCATGTAGGGCAATGAGGAAGGCTGCTACAACTAGAGCAGAAGGAAAGCTAGTGAAAGTGTGGGCCCTCTACTAAATGAGGTAGGTGCCCTGGTGACAAATGATCTAGAAAAGGCAAAAGTTCTGAATGCCTTTTCTGCCTTAGTCTTTACAGGTAAGACTGGCCTTTTGGAATCAAAGGTCCCTGAAACTAGAGGGAAGTCTGGAGCAAGGAAGACTTATCCTTGGAGGAAGAGAATCAGGTTAGAGAACACTTAAACAAACTGCATATATACAGGTCTGTGGGCCCTGATGGCATGCACCAATGAGTGCTGAGGGAGCTGGCTGATGTTACTGYGAGGCCGCTCTTGATTATATTTGAGAGCTCATGACAATCGGAGGAGGTTCCTGAAGACTGGAACAAAGCAAATGTCACTTCGGTCTTCAGGAAGGGTAAGAAGAACTTGAGGAATTACAGAATGGTTAGCCAAACCTTGGTTTCTGAGAACGTGACAGAGTAGCTAATCCCAGAAACCATTTCCGGACACTTGAAGGACAGGAAGGTGACTGGGAGTAGTCAGCATAGATTTACAAAGGGGAAAYTGTGCTTAACCAATCTGATAACTTTCTATGATGAGGTGACTGGCTTAGTGGGTGAGGGGAAAGCAGTGGATGATGTTTATCTTGGCTTTAGTAAGGTTTTTGACACTGTTTCCCATAACATCCTCATAGACAAGCTGATGAAGTATTGGCTAGATAAATGCACAGTGAGGTGAACTGAAAACTGTCTGAACTGCTGGGCTCAAGGGATTATGATCTGTGACACAAAGTCCAGCTGAAGGTAAGTCATTACTGGTGTCCTGCAACCCGCTCTTCAATTACTTGGAGCAAGTTTGCTGCCAAAACTGGTAGGAATGGCTGATACACCAAAGGGCTCTACTGCTACTCAATAAACTTCAATAAGCTGGAGAAATCAGCAGAGAAGAATCTTGTGAAATTCAGCAAAGGGAAGTGGAAAGTCTTGCACCTGGAGAGGAATAGCCCCATGCACCAGTAAATATTAGGAGCTAACCAGCTGCAAAGTGACTTTGCAGAGAAGGACTTGAGAGTCTCGGTGAACAAGTTTTCCATGAGTCAGCAATGTGCCTTTGTGGGCAAGAAGGCCAATGGTCTCCTGGGWTGCATTAGGAAGAGTGTTGCCAGCATGTCAAGGGAGCTGATCCTCCCTTTTTTCTCAGCCCTAGGAAGACCACATCTGGAGTGTTATGTCCAATTCTGGGCTTCCCAGTACAGGAGAGACATGGATTTACTGGAGTAAGTCCAGTGAATAGCCATGAAGATGTTTAGGGGGCTGGAGTTTCTCTCATATAAGGAGATGCTAAGAAAGCTGGGACTGCTTCGGCTGGGAAAGAGAGAAGGCGCAGGGGAGATCTTGTCAATGTTTAAATATTTGGTGGGAGAATGCAAAGAAGATGGAAACCAGAGTTTTCTCAGTGATGCCCAGTGACAGGAAGAGAGGCAGCAGACATGAATAGAAACACAGGCAGTTCCTTTTGAATATACAAAAATTATTTTTTTTTACTGTGAGGTTGGATGAGCACAGAAACAGGTTGTCCAGAAAGGTTGTGCAATCTCCATTCTCAGAGCTATGCAAAAGCTGACTGGGCATCTGCTCTAGCTGACCCTACTTTGAGCAGGGGATTTGAACTAGATCATCTCCAGAGGTTCTTTTAACCTCAACACGATGTGACTCTATGAGTGAAATGGTGAAGAACCTGTTCCTGGCTCTGTTTTAAAGACTGGGAATATGAATGTTACCAAATTTTCTCTATACTTCAGCAGTGTTTGTCAAACAATGCTACAGTGAGATGAAAACATCAATGCTGAGAACTATTAACTTAGTAATAATATAAAGGTCTTACGTTCTGAGCTTACAGCATACAAGAAATTAGTTCTATGTTTTTAAGTGTAGTCATTGTACTACCTCCAGTTTAATTATAGATTTTTTTTCTGATAATAAAATTCCAGCCTACATTATTAAAGTACCCTGAAGGTATTCCTTATGTTCCCGATCCTGTACTACACATTGCCATTTGCTTCACCAATCTGTCACAGCTGTTCGTAGGCCTAGACTATTATCTGGTATGCCAAAGTGGTGGATGTGGTCTTTGGGACTTTTGTATTTATTTTTTAACTGGGTACTGGTTTTCTCTGCACTTGATCAACACAACTCAGAAGGTAAACTGTGACTCAGAGACGGAATGAGTAGGTGGGGTAGAGAAGGGAAGAAAGCTTTTAGACTAGCTCTTTTAAACTTTTAAACAGAAATGTTTTAACATGAATTTATACTCTGTGAGAAATGTTTGTCCTTTCTCCCAGGGGTAGACAAACTGGAATTTTATCAACAATCTGTGAGAATAGGGTTATTTTGAAGGTGTAAGTGGTATATATGACTTGTTTTACCATCTGCTTACCAAATAAATAGTTGTAAAGCAGTGTAGTTTTGCATAAAAAATATTGACTTATGGAGGGCAAAGAATGTACTGTGGCAAATATGGAACAACAGCTGGCCTAGAATGGGATATGGGATTTAAACAACTGAAGAATTTTGAAGAATTTTGAACAGTCTTCTCAGTTTAGATGACWCATTGTCCACAGTATCTTTTCTTTGACTTTTAATCTTTGTTCCTGAAACACTCTAGAGTTTTTTCCAGCGTGTGTCATGTGCTTTATTCACATTCCAGGTAGCCTACACTTGTTTCTGTAGAGTTAAAAAGTAAAGTTTTTTTCTACTCTATCTTTCCTCCTTAGTCTACTTATAATTTGTACAGCTTAGTGTGGAAGCACTGTGACCAATGTGCATGCACAGAGTTTAATTAACAGTTACTCTTTTTGATGTTAGTTTGGCAGCCAGACAGACAGAAGAGCATTGCAGATGCCTGGTTCAAATATTATACGGGTGAAGTAAAGGGAATTCAGTAAACATTTTGACTGCAGCCTTCTCACACTTCTTATTCTAACTCTGCCATGAGAAGGAGCACACTTTCTGCAGTTTTTCCTCCTCTTTCTTTCTTTTTCTTTCTATACTGTTTCTGGTTGCTTGCTTGATCTTGGAAAGCTCTGAAAATCTGCATGTCCTGTTCAGCTTCTGAAGAAGATATGGATAATCTGTGTGTCTCAAGATCATGTGTTTATGGCTTAGTCCTTCTTTAGAGACTCTCACACAAGAGCAATCAGTGCTTGATAGGTGGCCTTTTAACAAGCATTCAAAAAGTTGTTCAAAGTGATAGACACAGTCTCACTRTGGATCATAACAACTCGCAGAACACTATATGACTGCTGCTTCTGATGAGAGCAGCACATATTCATTATCAAAGTCATTTGCCTCTTGCTTTGGATGAGAACTGCTGTTCTCAATGCATAGGTGTTTATAAGCGGGACACTTCTGTACTTTAGAATATGGCTAATGCAGAAATAAAGCTCATGCAATGTAGACCACGTACTCTTTTTTTTCTGGCACTCCTCAGTAGGCAATTCATCAATGTACTTTGGAAAGGATTAATACTTAGCTTTATCTAGATATATGTGAATTATATGTGAGTTAGCTAGATGGATGGGGCAGAACTGAGGTCTTGACTCCTCTTTCTCCACAGCAACATAAAACTTGAGTAATTCCTTGACTGTAATAATATGACTAATTTTACTGCAGYGTAAATGAGAGAAGATGCCAAATTCTTGGTATTTATACACAAAAATTCACAAACCTTCCTTTTCTCAACACATCTTATTCTCTCTTTGAAGAAAGTATTTCTTCTCTTCATTCACTATCATCATTCTAATTTTTCAGGTTAGTGCATGAATATAGAGAAGCTAGTATTTTGATTTGAGAAAACTTAGCATTCTACTTTCAAAAACAAATAGCCTTGAAATGTGCTAATGTGAAGCTATTGATCGACTAGGAATTTATTGCTTTCAGACCTTGCAAAACTATTCCTGTCCGCCTCTCTCATGAGATTCTTAGGAGGGTAGGAAGAAACCAACCTAATGGTGCTCTTAAGTCTGAGTTAAAAATCACTAGGTCCATATGTGGCTGTGGTAGATGTACAGTAGACTGGATCTTAGTTTGGGTCTCTTTTAGTACATTACAGGTGTTTTCACAGGATTGRCAGCTGTTCAGAGAACTAGGAGATCAGGTCTCTGCACAGGTCAGGAAAGGAAAGAGCGTGTCATTGTCCGATACTTTGCTAGCTTCATAAACTCAGATTTAAATTTATACCCAGGCTTTCAAGCACTGTCATTGTTTTTCTTTAGATTATTTCAGTTTCTGGCATAGTGGACTGGGCTTGAGCACAACAGTCTTAATTAWTTTTCTTTTTCAAAACAGTTAACATTATGCAGTTCTCTTCTTGGCAAATGCTTTTCCCCCCACTGCCAGAACATTGCTAAGCTCTTCTCACTTTCTCTTGGCATGGCTGCAAATAGCAACCATTTGCTTTATAGGTTACAGATCACGTTTATTGCTGGATGGTTTAATAATTCTATAGAAAGCCTTATGAGCCGTATATTCCTCCTTGTTGCTTGGATTTGAATACTTCCTGTGTTACTTCATGGCCCTTTATCAAAACAATAGACATTTTGGCATAGCTCAAATTAGGGAGTATTTTTCGTGCCTGCTTTGGTCTCCTGGGAGCACTGTATTAGCTATGCATGTTGCCCATCTCTACAAATAAGGTAGGAGTGAGAAGAAGACAGCTCATCAGAATACTCTCCTTTCCTCGTTCTTGTTGCATGCTGTTAGGATGTGTTCAGTGATGTTTACTTTGCTGGCAAACACAAGGAATGTCCCTTCTCAATCAGGAGGAAACGTGAGAGTGAACTGAATCTGCCTGTGGCCTAGGATGATTCTAAGATATTGTTACTGTATGCTGACTAATATAGGAGGCTTGAAGCAAAACTATAGACCATCAGATTATTTCTATTTTTTAATCAAATACTCCCTCCCTCATCTCATACCCAGGACCATATTCAAAGATCAATAAATGTGAAAATAAAGCAAAATTACCTCTGGAATGCATGTGCCAAGTTGTAGAATAGTCCCAGAGTGTCAGAATTATATTTGCAAAAGAAGTATTTTAATTTTTCTTCTTATAAACTATACTGTATCAAATTTCCTTATATTCTGTACAAATGCAGTAATCCGTTGTCCCTAGGAACTTACAAACTATGCTATGGTGTGAATGTCTGTAGAGTTACTGAACTGATATATGCTGTTCAAAGACTAGTTACAGCAATTAGTATTCCCATTCTGATTTACGCAAGTTGTTACTGAAATAAGAGTGAATAGCCTTCCTAACTAAATTAATGTCATCTGATTTACTGTGCCAGGGATCCACTTGTCTTGTTTGATATTTCGCACAGTGGTCTGTTGCCCTTGACCACTTTGAAAATGGCTGATGTAGGAGATGCACTTCTTTCATAGAAGAATCCTGAGTTTCCCTTCACTTTCATGTTGGTTCTCCTAGCTACAACCCTGGAATGACAGCAGTGTTATTCCAGAAGTGCTCTCCTTCCTTCTGCTTTCTCTCCAGCATCTTCCCTCTTGTTCTTTGGCTTGTGAGATGTTTCTCATTGTGTTGCTTTTTATCCACATTATTTTCATTTTAATGATTTTTCTCTTTTTGTGAGTTATTGAGCTCTCTGAAGCTCTTGGTGTTTTTCAACATTTATAATCACTCCTAACAGCTCTTTCAAGTGGTCAGTGACTGTCATCTACATTTAGTTTACTTCTTGAAGTGTGATCCACAAAGATGTTGAGCTGAGTACTAACACATATTTATCAACGTGTACAATGAATTGTTCTTCAGAATAGAAGCTGTTTTTGCAAACTTACTGTAGAGACACTATTAATTTGTCAAAAATATTTATTCTTTCCGAAAAACTAGTGCGAAGTATACCAGTAAACCTTCCTGCTTCGACAGAATTTCAATATTATTAGTCTGTAAAAATATTACAAAGTGTTGTCGGTATGTTCACACATATSTCATTCACAGACCTCATTTCTATGCCTTTCATTGAATCCAGGAGGACAATAGAGAAACAGAATGATGGTTTATTTAGGTAGATTCTTAAAGCACTGAATCTTTACCAAAATTTTCTGTTAAAAAATAGGGCAAACTCCTTTTCCTTTTGATGGAAGTCTATGACGGATATTTCACTAAAGACCTAAAAATTGCAGTCTTGCCAGAGCAAATCTTGACTATGTATCATAAAGTAATGCTGTAGGGCTGTCTTTAACATCTCAGATGAGAAAATCTCAGCTTGTCCTACTCACTCCCTTCATTTGGTGGTACAGACTTCAAGGTATTCAGGGTTTTCATCCAGGTCTTTGACAATTACTATTTTTTTTGGCAGGGATTGTTAAGAAGCCATAAAAAATGTTTGAAAATGACACCCCTGATATATGTCTTTTTTTTCCTTCCTTTTCAGAAAGTATTTTGGAGAAAAAATAGGACTTTATTTTGCATGGCTGGGCTTATATACAGAATTCCTCATTCCATCTTCAGTAATTGGGATTATTGTATTTCTTTATGGTTGTATAACCATTGAGAGTGACATTCCCAGGTAAGCTTCTCTGTGATCAATATTTTGTTTCTTGAAAATTATAACACTGTGTTGTTTGGACACAACCCTTAATGAGGATAATTGCTTCTAAAATGTCTGGAAAACAGTGGTATAGCATTAATGCGTGTAAGCACTCTGTAAATATTTGAAATGCATATTTATARGACATTAATATACATTTATTAAGATATTTAAGACAGGTAAGACATTTGAATGATGCGTTTATTTAGCTGTTCAATATTGTGGATTCCGAAACAAAAACATTCAATAAATCTACTGCATTTTTGCAAAAGATTTGAGTCAATGAATAAGATTACTTGCATGTTCTTTTTTTGCACCACCCAATTGCTTCTTATGAATGTGCATAATGTGTGTATCTCCATATTCATCCAGAAAGACAAACTTAGTTCACAACTCACTGAAGTTAATGTAAATTCACAGTCAAATATCTCTTGAATGCTTCATTCATCTGAATAAAATCAGACTATTTGCACAAGTAGAATGAACAATATTTAGCAAATTAAGCATATTTGGTGTCCACAGTATTCACCCTCTTGCCRATTATATAAAAAAAGTTAGGTTTTGTGCTGTGTCCTCTCAGGATGTCATACTATTTAACAAAAACTTTCAGTCAGTCTGATATGCTAATACTAATGTCTACCTCTCAGTGAAAAAAAGGACACTTCCTTTGTACTATCTGGGACTGCTTTCAGGTATTACAAGAAACTGGGCTAGCAGAATTGCTAGTCACATTTGTTATGGCAGTTCCTGTATTCTCTCAAATAAATTGACAAATTTTAAAGCAGATCATTCAGTAGTAAGGCATTATTGTTGATAGATAAATGATGAATGGCAACACTTCTGAGTTAGAGTTTGTTTTCTTAGTCTACTCTGAATGAATCATGATTGGCTCTGCTTGTCTGTGGGAAAGCTTGTGCTAACATTTTAGCTGAAGTGAGATTTATGGCAAAAATGTCTCTGTAGCACCCTCTGCTGCCTTTTGAAATAGAAGAGAGCATTACATTAACTATATAATAGCTGGAAACAACTGTATGCCATTCAAACAATGTATTATTAGATATATTGTTACTACAGTTTGAATGGCACTTTTTAATGAGAAGTCATAGAAAAAAATACTGTTTAATGATGGTCAGTATAGAAACAATCATAATCACAATATACCACCTATCAATAAAGCAACACTGCAAGTCAATTCTTAGGGGACAATCCTGGCAAGCAACACTTGAGCTCTGCACAGGTCGGTTGATCTGGGTGAGACTGAGCAGCTATGCCATAATATGTCATAATGCAGATATGTCATAATATGCCATTATGACAATACTGAAGGTATACTCAGCAGTATCAAATAGGGTTTGTCTTGTTCCGGAAATAATGATAACAATTTTTAAAAAAATTTACAGGCTAAGTAAAAGCACAGAAAATAAAAATAGGAATTAAAATAAAAACTTTAAAGAAATTTCTTAAAAATCTGTAAGAAAGTCACTTATCTGCTACGCTTTCCGGAGTACAGATGAACAAATGCTGTAAACCGAAAGAGCAGAAATACGACTTAGCATCTGAATGTATGAACGAGAATTGAAAGCTTTTCAGTCTTTGAAAGGTTTACCGCTTTTTTTCCCCCCTTTCTTCTTTCTTTTTTTCTTTTCTTTTTTAATTACAAAGACGAGAAAGACAAGGAGTCAGTAAGTTAGAAGAATACCAATATCGTCAACCAGCAGTAGCAGAAAGACAAAGTCAAAATTCTTGAAATGTGAAGGGGTTTAAACTTCTGAAATCACAGTGCACCAAGCATTTGAATACCTTTAAACCATATCAGTTTGAGTGCCTAAGATAGCTACTTGCACTTGAGGAACTTAGACAAAACCTTATGGCGTAAGGTAGTGCAGACAACAAGTCATATTAAAAGACCTGTTTGGGGAAAATACGTATTGATTATACAAATACTGTAGAAAATGAAACGCAGAGTAGAAGTGAATCTCAAAGCAAATGCTGTGAAATACAATATGCTTCCTAAGAATAACATCCTTGGCTGGTTAAGTCTTGTAACTTTTGTGCGTGCATGTCAGTTTATATCAAAAACCCAACATATTCTGCAAGTGTTTTTGCAGATTTGTTCTGTTTGTGATACAGCATAACCAACATGCCTGGGTGCTGATTTTTGGCTTTGTAAGGTGTTATGCAGAATATATAGAAAGACAAATATTCAGCATGATAACAGCTAGTCCTGATACACAAGATAGCATGGTATTTGACACAGATTTGTGTGCTGTTGTGTTAAAAAATGTGTCTTGTCAAGGGTAAGAAAGACAGATTTTACCCACAGAATTTCCTTTACAGCTACTTCAGAATCCTTTTTCATGCATTTAAACCTGATCTATATCAAATCATGTAACTGAATGTAGACATGGCAAATTCCAGTTTGATTGTGTTTTAATTATTTCCTTTCAGTGTCATTAAACTCTGTTCTTAACGATTCACTCCTCTATAATACAGCATAGGGGTTGGACTGGTTTGCTATGTAGCATTGCTTTTCTGTTAGTAAGATGTCTGTAGGTATTTAAATATTCCTTGGCAACATGGCCCTTGAAGAGAAAAATATATCATGGGATTCAGGTCTCTGCAACCACAAGCCATACATATTACAAAACAGCCTGTAGTAGCTATGAGGTGCTGCTTGATATTACTTCAGCTCACTCACCTTTCCTGAGTCATAGTTCCACAAGAACTCATGCACTTGTCATTTACAGCAAAGAAATGTGTGACCAACATAATGCCTTCATCATGTGCCCTCTGTGTGACAAGTTTTGTGACTACTGGAACCTCAGCTCTGCATGTGCTACAGCTCGGGCGAGCCACTTATTTGACAACCCTGCCACTGTCTTCTTCTCCATCTTTATGGCTCTCTGGGGTGAGTATTGCTTTGCATATTAACTATGTTGCTTGATCTTTGGATTCCTGACAGAGATGAAAGTAATGATGCACATCAGTAGAATGTGGTAGCCTTTCATATAACTAAGTGTTATTAGATCAAATATACTACATACATCCATACTAAGTTGCCAACCCTCAGAGAGCCAGTAAGGGGCTATCTGTGCTGAGACAGGAAAAAGCAATGCTACAAGGCTTTCCTCTGTCAATTGCAAGCTTTCATATAAATAAGGAGGAGCTGGATTGGTCAGGGAAGAAAAATGTGTCCTTTCTCTCTTTACTGACTTATTTAATGTCACTTCTAATCTTCACGYTTTCCTTCATTTTCTATAGACAGGGTAAGTCCTTGTAATACCTTCTACATTTGGGGCAGGAATGTAACCTGGGGCTTCATATGGTGCAAGCAGCTGAGAGGATTTCATTCAGCCCCCTTCAACCCCCACTTTCATGTGGGATAACTTAGTCATGTAATTTTAACAAACTTTGGGGAGATTTCAAGTACAATGGGGCTATTACTGCTTTAATTATAATGTGTTCTAATGTATTCCATGTAGATGGGATTGGTTTTCCCTAATGGTAAAAATGTAATGTTTCACTGAGGATCTCAAAACACTTCATAAACACAAATGAATGTATTGTAGTATTTTCATATTGTTCCTGGTCACTCCTCTGCCCTGAACACTGTGTACTACGCTTGCAAGTCTTATTGCTGGTGTTATGCTCTCTCTCAATGCAGATCTGATTTATTGTGAAAGTTAAAGACGTGAATAACCCATGAAAAGAGCCTCTGAAGACTGCTACTCTAAAAATAATTTAATTTCCCTATTCATTGTTCACAGAAAGAAATTTTCATTTGTAATATGAGAATTTGAGCAGATATATTATCACAGAATAGCCATCCCTCAACATTCTGCTTTATAATTCTATTTAAATTTCACAATTTGTTTTAGAAATGACTGAATGATAGCTTGATGTTGGATTTGGATAGCATAGGGTTTGTTAGGAACTTATGTATAGAAGACATTAAGGAAAGAAGAAGCTTTTATTTGCCAGTTCCTAGAAATCATTCAGCGGAAGTTGGAGAATATGTAATCACTGTGTCTGATGGAAACGGCAAAAGATAATGAATGAACTTGCAGAGTCTCGCAATGACTTATTCTACTGCCTCATGTTGCTGCCAGCTGTAGAGCAGACTGACAGATAAGGTGTCAAAGCTTACCTGCTGCCATGAAGCATGCCACAGACTGCCTTGCCAGGGTTTCAATGTACTATTTGGACAGTATGTGTCTGAAATGCTGAGGGTGCTTGCTTAGCACTCTGATGTGGAATGCATAAGAATGATCTACCTTTGCCAAAGGGGGATAACACTGCGCTAGAAGAAAAAATACAGAAGAGAAAGGCATTAGTCTTACCACTTTGAGATAAGACAGTATTATCTGTCACTTATTTCACTGAAATTCTTACCTGCTGCTAAAAGCAGCAATTTTCTGTAAGATGAGCTAGAAGGGCCAAATTTCAGATATAAGTCTTTAGACTACTTATAGGAAGTCCTTTATCCCTCACTGATCATTAAAATCCACTGTGTCGCAATTGCTGACAATTGTTTACAATTTTTTTAATGACAATTCATTTACACTTGCAAAGGAAAATACTATTTTCCTCACAGAAAACCTGTATTGTAAACTTGCATCTGTACAAACGATCATTTCCATTCAGCTTCATCCAAAGCAATTAGAGTTTAACATCAGCAGTACAATGCAGAAAGCAAAATGTTGGCATATACCTGCACTAAGGTAAATTAGTAGAATCTATAGGGGAATGGAAAGAACAAAAAGTTCTATACAGATTTTTTTTTTTTTTTAAGACCTTTACAAGTACTAAATCTGCTTCTGAGCTGTAGTTCATTAAAAAAAAAAAAAAAAGTCTCCCACAGATTCAAAAATTCTGTGCTTGGGACCCTGATAACTGAGCTTGTCAGTGCAAGAAAATACACGTACCATCTGCAAAGCACAACAAAGTGGAACAGTATCCTATACTAACTCTGCCCAGTTTGCATATTCAGTATTACATTACACCAGATTTTGCTGCCTTATTGTGAGGAGTCTGTACTGGTTATGCCTGCAACATTCTGCTGAGTGACAAATGTCTTGCCTTACAATTTCCTGAGTAAATGTTGCCTGAATACATTTTTGCAGGGTAGCATAGTGATGTGGAAACTTGCTTGTTACTTATAGATAAGTGTTTAAAAAAATGAACAGTATGGTGATTTAAGACAGCTTCATTTCATGATGTGATTGGGCAGAAGAATTTGTTCATCTTGCTTGCCTTCTCCCTTTTATGAAAGGCAGATGACTCACTATAGTTAATATCTTGAAATGAATCATGCTCTTATAATGTGATCTTGAGGCCTTATGCTTCATTGTGATCCCAGCAATACCATTTGCCAATGACTATATTCACAAAATGCAAATCACAGTCATGCTTGACTGACTGTACTTGTCACTGATGTTCTGGTATGTTGAATTTCAGTTGTCAGACATGTTTATAAAGATAGCTGAATACAACGGAGCAAACCTGCTGATTTCACAACAGCTATTTCACTGTAGCATCAGTTATTTATCTAGCCAAATAAATTAAAGGGAATTATGATAAATGTTATTGTTTTCAACAGCAGATTCTTACAGAGACAAATGTTGAAAAATAGAAAAAAGTGGGATGATAGTAACAACCTGCAAAACAGTCAAATGTATTTGTATTTAGGATATCTAAAAGCCTTTTAAGTTTCCAAAACATATTAAATGTAGCTTTTTTATGTCCTGTCTCCTGTAAGGAAGAAACAGAGATAATAACTTAATTGCTGAATGTCTGGATTTACTTACACTGTACTGCCAGTCCTGTGGAGGAAAGACATTTATTTCTTACATTATGGTTCTTTCAGAGCAGTCCTTCATTAAATTTTCATAGAGTTATGGGAAAATATTTGCTCTCAAGTGCCTATGAATAGATTCTGCCTTGTAAGATAGACCTTGTCAGGTTATTTTACTAGTACTGAGTATTTTCCCAGGGTTATAGTTCACACCAACTGTAGATAAAGAAAGGTGAATCTGTTTTTGCACTATTCTGTGTCTTGTAACATTATCTATAAGATATTCAAAGTGACATAAATAGTGCTGTGATCTGATGACCTTTTCACAATCCTCTTTGCACCAACTGAAAGGGTGAAATGAAGCATAAGAAAATGGAAAATAATGCTCATAGTTATTTTTCTTTATCTCTATAGCATTTATTTGTATAGCTTTTTGTTAGAGTACACACACACACACATATGTGTTAGATATATGTATACGCATATATATAGTGTGTATATATATAATATACAGTTTTCTGAAAAGAGATGTCCACAAGTCAAGAGTAAGAAGTGCTATTTCTAATAGGTGTCCATAAATCAAGAGCAACTAAATAAAGGGCTATCTAGAGGAAATAGCAATTATGGGAGGAAGGTCATGAGACTGTAAATATGAGACAACAGTATAACATCTGTTTCTTCATATTAATGAAAAAGGAAAAGTGAGAGATTGAACTGCTGCCCTTCCCTGTTGTCCCCTTAGGACAAAATCACTGTGTCTATGCAGTAAAAAAGCATTCAACTTCATCACTGTAACATATTTCGGAATGAAATAATTTTTATATATTGCTGAGGGTCCTGGTTTACATGATAACTGATACAGATACCAATTGGTTATTTCAGTAGCGGGCTAAATCTGCTAAATTGATCCTGACCAATTAGAAACATCTATTAATTTCCAAACACGCAAATCTATTTCACTAATTCAGATATAATGAATGACTATTTAGCTGTGGGTTTTGTTTCACTATATTCTTTTTACTCACAAATTATAAAAAGACTCATTGTATATTAAGAGAAAAGACGTTTTTAGGGGTGGATATCAGCAGATCTGGGTTCATTTCCAGTGTCTGACAAAAGCTTTCCAGTGCCTTTGGGCAATTCATTTTGTCTCTTTCTGTACTTTGTATTTGTAAAAAGATAGAAATTGTTGTTTCTGTGATGTGCCTATGTTCTTTATTTAGAATTAGGTTTGGGGCTGTTTCTTAATATTTATTTATAAAGGATCTAAAATCCATGATGGAATTCATGAGGCTTGTAATACAAGCATTCACAATATTGCACTGGATTTATATATTAAAATGTTTTATTTTTCTTTAAGCTACCATGTTCCTTGAGCAATGGAAACGTTTGCAAATGAGATTGAGTTACTTCTGGGATCTAACTGGCCTGGAGGAAGAAGAAGTAAGTTTCTTTTCCCTGTGCTAATTCATTGTATAAATTATTCTAAATCTGAAGGTAAGCATTGATAATTAGATTTCTCATGAGCACTCTCCAGTTCAATGCAATTCATAGCTATGTTTTACTAAATAACTATAACTGTTATATTTTGAGTACCATTGTACTCAAGCAATTTGTCATGTATGTAGTATTGGGCATAAATGCTTTATTTTTAATAATTAATGTTGAACAAGATTAGAAGATTAACAGCAGACTATTCTTTAACGTCCACATACTATTGCTAGAGTGCAATAGCAGAATGATGTTACTTACCTTGTCATATAGATGCTGCTTCATTATCTGTAACAGAAATACTCTATGAAGATGACTGTAATATATCTAGAAAACGTAAATAATAAATTGTCTCCAGGTCTGTGGTATCCCTGATGCCATAGTTACAATATCTTGAGCTCCAGGTATTGAGCTGCAGAGCGGTTTCATCAGTGGCTGACAGCTGAGCTTTCTACTTAATTTGGGATTGGACAGCTTTGTCTATTGTTAACAGATAAAGAATAAGGTTGAGAATACTTTTCAAGTGTCTCATAATCAGCCCATAGGGCTTCACACTGTACCTGAGTTGACTGAAAAGCCAGAGGTACTTCTTGTTCTTTGTCCTGTTCTCAGTCATTGCTTCACATGCCATAGTCAATGGTCTAATTTAGCTACTGATTCTCCCTAGATGATTAATTTCTACCTCTGGCTAAAAAGAATGCAGATACTAGCCCTGAGTATCCCACTAACAACAGGTAGACTCTGGAGCTTCCATTACTGATCTGCTAGCAATAGATACCAACATGGCTCTGGAACACGGTCTTATTCAGCATTACGACACTCAAAATGCAGAGTAATTTAGAATTGTGGCAAAAAAAAATTGATGGTGAGCTCAGTACCTATGAAGAGTAATTCAGTAGGTCTATTCTCTTCATTGGCTTAATAAAATGTGGTCAGGTTCCTGGAAGGTGACTTGAATGTTAGGCCTGCTTTGATCTGAGATAATTTGAATCCGTTTTCTCCTCTCCCAGCATGGTTTCTTAAAGAATAGACCGTACACAAGGCTAAAACAGGGCAACTCTCCATCCCTGCTACTCGAGCTCAGCTAAAACAGGATGCTGAAAGCAAAAAAGCCAGAAAGGAAGTACACTGAAGGCATGAACCTCATGCTGTAGCATGTCACTTATCTGTTCATTAGACAAGAACCATTATATAAAATGTAAAAATAACACTGAGAACAGACAGCAGACCCTAGTATTCCTCATCCTCCATCACTATTCCAAAATGAAACTTTTAGCATTATTTCTAGAGGAAGGAAGATGTCCCGCCTCTTCCTTCCCTGAAGAGTTAACTTAAGGGCAGCGTTACCTGTTTTTTTGCACTCCTATCTATTAGTGAGCAACTGAATGATTCTTATGATATATCCCAGTATTCTGAGTTCGTAAGGCGTGATACATACTTAACGCATCATTGCTTACATGGAATGACATAGTTCTTACTTGAGAGAASAGCAGTTTTGTATTACATACACGACTAACTGAGAGATAGGAGAATAGACTTTGTTCTTAGCTCTGTAGTCTATGTGACAAACCCAGCAGATTTTATTGAATTCTAAGTTCATCACTTGCAATATAAATCTCTATGGTTTAACTCAATATTTTAAAAATACTCAAAAGGATCTATATAGATTTGTGAGGTCTTGTGATGAAGAACTCTAAAATGTTAAAGGTTTGTGACAGAAACTGTAGGATCAGTAAGAATCCCATGTTTATGATAAGTGAAAGAGTGCCAGACACATCTCAGCACAAGCTGAAGAGTTAGGAAGGCAGAATCATAAAAATAAAGTTGGAAGGGACCTCGAGAAACCATCCCTTGGGGATGGTAGGATCAACTCTACTTAAGTCATTATGAAAAGATATTCGTCTAATTTGTTCTAAAAGAAATTTATCAATGGAGATTTCACTTCCTTCTTGGGCAGTCTATGCTAATACTTATCTATCAGCTAATAAGCTTCTCCTAATACCTTGCAAATATTCTTTTTTTCTTGTTCTTTTCGTCATAATAAGGAGATTACTCCTGTTCTCTTTTCAGCAAAATTCAACATAATATCATACCCCTCTGTCATTTTCTCCTTTCTAGATGAAATGACCTCTGCACTTTTAATCTTTCCTCCTAAATCATATGTTCTAAATACCTCTAAATATCTACCAGCTCTAACTTGAAAACTAATGGTCGAACTGGATATACAATTACAAGGGACATCTTACTAAAGGAAAAAAAGCTGTGCAGAACATCATCTTTTGTCAGCTCCTGGCACTTCATCAAAAATTCAAAATTAGATCAGARTTTACTCACCTTTTATCCATTAAGTTCATAAAGGTGATGATAAATCTATCCATAAGACAGATACTGGTAGCATGTTTCATCAGTGTGGTAAACACTTCAGTTGGTGAAGCCTTTACAACCACGAAAAATGATATTGGAAAATGAAAATTATTTCTGATCAGGTTAGTCCAGAGGGAAGTGGCAATGCCACACAGAAGATCACTGAGGAGAAGAAGAAACAAAGGGAAAAGGAGAATTCCAGGAGTTTTAACAGCTTTAAGACCAGGCGAGGCTAAGTTAGTTGTTATCAATATTTTTAGAAAGTGAAGTTATGGAACAAAGCAGGTGAGAAAACAGCTATAAAAGCTGAAGAACTGAGAAATGAGGTTTATACTGAAGTAAATGTCTTCACTCTCATATTTGTGGACTCTTAACTATAAAATTTGCAGTAAAGTTACTTTCTTTAAGCACATTGGGACAAATCTTTTGCTTCAAAAGAGTCACATGAGAGATTAATTTAGTCCATTTATTTGTAAATATCTTGGCAACTGCAGTCTGAGAAAGCAAACTCCCTCAGGCTTGGATGCATATTTGCAGCTGGCAGCTGTACAGGCTTAGACGATTTGAATTGTTTGTACATCTTAAATCTGCAGAAATAATAGGTAACATGGGGTACTAGACTGTAAAATTGATAATTGCCTTGAAAAGCAATTGAACAACTGATAGCTAAGGGAGGAGAAKACAGAAAAGCAACATGAACAGACTGGCACTATGAAAAAGAACTATGAAAAGAAAAACCTAGGACATATGATTAAGCACTCAACATGTTGTTCCACAGATGTCTTGTAACACAGTCAAACAGGTTGTACAATTGTTTATTTTTCAGTGTGAGTAATAAAGGATATAGATATCAATAAAGCAAGGGAAATGATGGGAAAACCCACATCCTATTCCTCTGTTTGTGGGAGGGCTGATGAAGAAATATTTAGTGAGTCTCATTAACAATGTGGGGAACAGAAACTATTGACCTCTCATGAATCTTCAGAAACGTGCTTATAATTAAATAGCTAGGACTCGGTATTTTCCTGCCTTGGATTTTCTGGGTAGAAGAGATTCTACGTCATTTTACCAACAGTCCTATATAAAACTAGATTAGAAACACAGTTTTAAAAGTTGAAATCCTATTACCTGGAAAAGTGTTTGGAAGAATAAATAACAAACAGGAAAATCCACGTTAAATGAAAACCTATGAGTAGATATCTCATTATAGTTCAAACAGCAAAGTTGGTTCCATACCACGAGGAACTTAATGTAACTATCTGTTGGAAACATATTTAGTAAGTTATGATTCAAGTTAAAATCCTGTGCTTTGAGTGATGTTAGTTCTTTGTTTGCAAACGTTAATTCCCAAAGTCTCTTTCTTCCCTTTGCTACTTGGTAACTTAAAAATAAGAGGTTAATGAACCTTTAAGGGAAGACTTAAGATACCTCAGGGATTATCACTGAGTTGAGAAAAAGTAATAAGGTAGGTAGATTTAGTAAGTTAGAATTGAATAGAGAATAGCAAGGAGACTTGGTGGCATTAAATATGTTTTTTCCCCTTGTTTTTGGATTATGGTTTAACTTAATCTTCTCTGCTACAGTTCTCATAATTTTTTGTGATCTGATTATTTGATGGCTTCAGTTTATCATTCACCTTGCCAATTATAGAGACAGACTTCTTTTCTGAAGTTCTAACAGTGGCTATTAAAACACAAAGTATAAGGCACTTTTGTTTGCTTAAAARCATGTAGAGGAGAACAACAGACTCTAATAAAATAACTGTTTACTCAAAGCACAGGTCTTTTTGGATAAATGGACAATAATGGTAAAGGAGGAATGTGTAGCTACAACATTTTGTGTCATCTCAAATCTCTCCTTTCATCCTCACTACTTCTCATGTTTCTTGCACCAATGAGATCTGTGTTTTGGGTTATTTTCCCCAGGTGTATTATTTCACATTTTTCCCATGTTTATTCTGATTTTCCTGTTGGACCAGTGGTTCCAAATTTTTTCAATCTCTTTGTATTATTTTACTATCTTTCTCAAGGTTCATGGCTCCTCCCAATAAATTTTTTGTCACCTTCATCAAATTCCTGTTAACACTGATTATTTAACAAGCCTGAGATGGCTCTAGTAGCCCTTATGAGGCTAGCTCTTGTGGACAAGTCCCTTTGACACTAGATTTAATAATGTTTAGGATATTTGAGATGAGATTTTTTATTAGACTAGATGGAGAAGGAATGTTGAAAAAGTATGTTATTCTTCAGGTCTTGAGGGAAACTGTACCAGCTGTTGTTCCATTAAAAAAAATATATGAGAAGGCACACTTTAGACATGTTTTAATTTGTGAACTAGAAGAAACAAGAAAGTTGATAACTCCTTTACTTGCCAAGAAGTCAGTAAATATATATAGTTAGAATTTTTTCATTCCAAGACTGTTGATACACAGAAATGTTATGATATCCTAGGGCTCCTAAGTAGTTCTTTTTCCTCTTTTATTCCTCTTTTGCCAAATGTATCAACATGCTCCCATTTGCTTTCTCTTATTCCTTTTCTATCATAAAGATCTCCTATGTCTTTTCCAGGACTGATTTTCTAAAATCCTCAAAATTGTTTGTTTCCTTCTAGGTAGTCCTGATTCCTCAGGATATTGCAATAGACCACTTAAAGGCTGGTTCACTGGGAGTGGCATGAATTCTTTTTCACTGCCGTCTCCTAATGTTCCCATGTGTAAGAGCAGAAATTCATGGGGGTGCAAGTTGCTTAGGATGGAGAAGACCTTTAGAGAAGGAGCTGGAATTGGCTTTTACAGCTTGCACAGAACAACCCTCTACTGTGGCAGTTGTTGACCAGGGCAAAGTCATGATACAGAGGGTGGGAAACAGTAACTAGACAAAAGGGGTGACAGGGAGGAAATTTTTACTTTCCAATAGTTCTCTGTCTTGGCCTACTGCATCCTCTATCTTTATCCAGCCCTGTTATTTCCCTCAGGAACAGGACACAGGAGATCCAGGTTGGTAAGCAGGGTTTGTCAGTGATGTGCTTCTTGCAGAATGGGCTAGTGTTGAAGGTAGGTTGGTGTGTGGAGGAAGGATATGAGATCCTTTCATGCAGGGGATCTTGTACTGCAAGGCAATGCAAGTTCTGATGGAGATGGGTCTGAGGGGGCAGAAATGGACCTTCTAATCTCTCAGAGCCTCACAAGGGCTCTCTGCCCTGTGCAGGTTCCCTGAGGACACAGTACAAGAATGATTCGAGCTCCTCCTCATGCAAAGATCCCTGAAAACCATTGGTCTTTCTCACCTTTCTTAACCTTTCTGTCCTCTTCTGCTGCACCTACCAAGTAGAACATCACTGATTCTTCTAAGATGTCATCTTCCTGCTTCTATCCTATTCTGCTATTTCTGTTGCAAAATTAAACTTTTTTAGGCAGTATAGAAATGTATAGCCCTTTTTTTGTGTAGGTTTGATTGTATGAGAAACTTCTGATCTGTAGCTTGTCTATGAAGAATTCTGTATACACCAAATTCTGCATATCTTTAACTGTATGCCTGTCACAGCATTTTCATATGTGAATGCATTAAGGTAGGTGTCTTGAGCTGAGATATTTTCAAAGGTGTCCAAGAGTTAGACATCCAAATTCTGTTTGATCTTACATAGAAGCTGGGTTACCAGCCTTCTTAGACCAGAAAAAAAAAAATGCATCAGGGATGTAAATTCAAGCACCTAGAAAATGTGGCCTAGTTTCTAGGTGAAAATCAAGTGCTTTCCTTTGACTTCAGTGAGATGTGCTCTTTTCTACAATTCATGAGATTTGTCCTGACGTGGCTAGCTATGGATTTATTTACTTAAAATAAGCCAATTAAGAACCTACTTTTTAATTATCTGTATGTTATTCTCTGAAATTCTCTGAAGTTGCTCAGGATGAAGCTGCATAAGATGGCTCAGTGGTTCATTGTTACCAGTAGGAAGAGATCCCATCTTTACTTTTATTACCAGTTCTGGAATCTAAACCATGACCTGAAGTACTGACTAAAGATGTAAAAAAGTAATTCCAGCAATAAAAATGGATAGTGTTTTTGATCAAGGAGGCCAATTAATTGGATACATTTTCAAAGGAGTCTAATGGGGGCTAGAACCAAGGGAAGAAAAAGAGAATAATTTTGTAGAATAGGCAGGGTTAGGGAAAAATATGTGGATTAGGAAGACCTCTCTGTTGTAGCAACTGTGAACCACTAAATCAGTTCATCAGTATCATGCAACTTCACACATATGTTGAAATTACAGAGCAGTTTGAGCCAATCTGACTCCACACTACCATAGTATTGCCTCAGTCAGGTGTTCTTGTTCCTCCTCTTAAGCTCATGCTGGTCATCATACAGCTGAGTGGTGAACAGTTCAGACAACTGATCCAGCTGAAAACTAGCTTGGGAAGTAAAAATGGTTGGTTTTCAGCTTGGTCATCTTCTTGAAATGTCTTACCATACCACTGCATGTGCACTGGTGTTACTGCAAAGAAATGAATAGAAAGGTGCGACTAGCATAAGATGAAAATGAATCTGAGGATATGGGAGCCCACACTTAGAATCACAGAATCATAGAATGGGTAAGGTTGGAAGGGACCTCTGGAGATCATCTAGTCCAACTCTCTTGCTCAAGCAGGGTCTCCTAAAACGTGTTGCCCAGGGACCTATATAAAATTTTCAGCTTATTTGTTTCAGTAACAATTCATCTAGTAGAATAAATATTTTTTAAACTAAGTTTTCAGTATCATAGTTTGAGGGATGTCTGACTTCACCCTTAAAAGTAGCTGGTGTAGGACTATTTTTTAGGGTTCAATTTGAACTAATGGCCAAAAATAAATGACACTATTCTGCTAAATTCTGCTAAGTTGCCTACAGAATGTGATACATTGACGCTGCAATGGCAGCATTTGGTTGTTAGATTCTTATCTTGAGAGCACTTAAATTTTGAAGCCACATTTCAAAATTTAATCTTGCAAGTGATCCCTCAAAGCACTACTCACTACTGCTGTTGTTCAATGGGAGCACAAAAACAGGTGTTGACCTACTTGTGTACAGGTATGGCAAATACATTTCCATAATATGTCTAATGGGTTCTTTGGTTTGTTTTGAGTACTTCAGTTTTGTGTTTGCTTTAGAATATCTTTGATAGTTGAGTTCCTGTCTGCTTGCACAGTGGCTTTTGTCTTTTGACACACTTAAACTTAATCATGTTGGATGACTTACTCAAAATTTATTTTTAATTTTTTGTGAGTCAAATTTGATTGGACTAGTGATCTGGAGTAAAAAAGACTGTGATCCTCTCCCAGTGATGCATGCTTAGATATCAAATTACTTTTTCTTGCATGAGCATTCCCTTGCTTGGATATTCTTGAGGGTGTTCTTGTGTAAATGACAATCTCTTCTTTAGACTTYGCCTCCCCTCCCCAGTATCACAATTCATTATGTGAAATAGAGGTATTTAAGGCTTATCCTTGATTTGTAGGATATCCTTGATCCACCTCTTTCGTCTGGGCTCACCATCCTATTCATTCCAAGTTTCCTGCTTTAGGGTAGCAGCTGAGTCCTTTTAGTTCACAGAATCACAGAATGGTTGAGGTTGGAAGGGATCTCTGGAGATCATCTAGTCCAGCCTCCCTGCTCAAGCAGGATCACATAGAGTATGTTAGACAAGATCACGTCCAAGTGGCTTTTGAATGTTTCCAAAGAAGGAGACTCCACAACCTCTCTGGGCAACCTGTTCCAGTGCTCTGTCACACTCTCACAAGAAAGAAGTTTTTCCTCATATTCAAGTGGAATTTGTTGTGTTTCAGTTTGTGCACCTTGCCTCTTGTCCTATCACTTGGCACCACTGGAAAGAGTCTGGCCCCAGGCTCTGAGATGAGATATGCTCCCTTAAGGTATTTATACACATTGATAAGATTTCCTCTCAGTCTTCTCTTCTGCAGGCTAAACAGACCCCGCTCTTGCAGCCTTTCCTCATAAGAGGAATGCTCCAGCCCTCTGGTCATCTCTATAGCCCTGGACTCTCTGCGGTAGTTCCATGTTTCTCCTGTACTGAGGAGCCCAGAGCTGGACATAGTACTCGAGATGTGGCCCCAAAAGGGCTGAGTAGAGTGGCAGGATCACCTCCCTCGACCTGCTGGCAACACTTCCTAATGCACCCCAGGATAYCATTGGCCTTCTTGGCCACAAGGGCACATTGCTGGCTCATGGTCAACTTGTTGTCCTCCAGGACTCCCACGTTCTTTTCTTCAGAGCTGCTCTCCAGAAGGTCAGCCCCCAGCCTGTGCTGGTGCATAGGGTTACTCCTACCTAGATGCAGGACTCTGCACTTGCCCTTGTTGAACCTCAGGAGGTTCCTTTCTGCCCAACTCTGTAGTCTGTCCAGGTCTCTCTGAATGGCAGTACAGCCCTCAGCTGTGTCAGCCACTCTTCCCAGCTTGATATCATCAGCCARCTTGCTGAGGAGGCACTCTGTCCCTTCATCCAGGTCATTGATGAAGAAGTCAAAAATCACCGGACCCAGTACTGAGCCCTGGGGGATGCCACTAGCCACAGGCCTCCGACTAGACTCTGYACCACAGATGACAACCCTCTGAGCTCTGCCATTCAACTGGTTCTCAATCCACCTCACTGTCCATTCATTCCCATTTTGTGAAAACCTTCATTATAGAYGTTCTCTGCTGTGCTGCTCTACTTGCATTCGGCATGGTAGAGTGAGGCTGTTCAGTGAATTCTCAGTGTTTCTTCGACTTTCCTTAGGATGTAAAAAGAAACTGTAGTTTGGCTTATTTTTTTGGTGATAACATCTCTGTTCTCTTAATCTGGGATAGTTTCTGAAGTTCTTTTTTCTCTCAGCAACCAGATGTGCGTGTTGTGCATGCTTTGTAAAATTCTATAATCACTTTTTTCCTAACCAAAGAGACTTTAAGGAGACATCATTTCTCTTTTTATTTTCTCATCTAACTGTATCATTACTTATGCACCATTATTTCAGAATGTATTTTGCTGTATGTTTGAGGCCTGGAGCCTGTTCTTGGGCAAAATTCTCATTAATATCAATATAAGTTTTGTCTGAGTAAAAATTCCAGGATTTGGCTTTTTGTTTTCAGGATGGGAATTATCATTTTCTACTCTGAGCACTCTTTTGGCCTCAAAATACCTTGGCTCACATGGTTCTCAATAAGTGTCTGGCAGCTGTACTGGCATGCTTCCAGCATTGTAACATATTTATCCCTACATGGACATTTGGCCTTCTTCAAGTCATCACAACTATTTCTAGCTTATTGTCTTAACTGTTGAACTCTCCTCATTTTCAGACAAAGAACTTGATTCTGAATTACAGTGTTTGTACAGCAGAGAGTGGGATTGTTCCTTTGTATCTATGTATATATGATCAGAATCAGAATCAAGTATCTCTAAATCTGTATTTAAAGAATTGTTTCATGCAATATACTCAAAAAAAAAAAAAAAAAAAAAAAAAAAAAAAAAAGAAAAAAAAAAAAAAAGACATACACATTCCAGGAGACACTGTGGACTATTCAATTAAGCATAAGACGCCCTGACAAATTCTATAAAGACAGATGAACTAATTTATTAACCTAGATGTAGGTATGTGAAATGTTGATAAAAGGACACTAAAATATCTTACTAGCAAACTTAAATATAACTTGACCAAATTTGAACAGAATGGGCACACAAAACAACAGTGACAATAACAAAAATGTCAGTTTAATTTACAGTACCATGTTTTGCTTGGCTTTTGATTTTCTCACTCTATTTCCTTTCAAGCCAAATTTCAAAGTTGCTCTGGCCTTTTGCAGCTGCCTCTGATGCTCCAGAATTCTTTGCTCAGCAGAAAATGAGGAAAATAAATAAATAAAAAGAAAGCCATCTCATTTTTGCAGGTGCTTCTTATTGTGTGGTTAAATCTCCTCAGTTTCAGTAGCTTTATCTATTTCATTTTCCTACTTTAGTCATATCATCTCTTCACACACAGCCTCCTTGCTTGATGCCTTTGACTTATCTCCCTTTAAGTCTAAGGATGTTTCTTCCAGGTAAGCTTTGAAGCTTAAGGAAGGAAGTGTGATACAAATTAACATGAACCAACAGGCTAGCAAAAACTTAGGAAACATCAAGATACATGCATCGTTAACACGTTTAAACATTTAATTCTGTATATTTTTCTTTCCCTTCTCCATCCTGCTGGCTACTATTTTTACTGTTAAGCAACTTTAATAATGGCACCGATTACCTGTGCTTCATCATTGCTGTGAGATCCATATATACCACTAGCACTTTTTAAGTCATAACAACAACAACCCTCATTCCAAAAAGTGCTTTAGTGACTCCTGAACTTTATAACTCGTTGTGAAGATGACTTTAATGTGAGGCTTAGGTAATGCAAAGACACTCTCTGGTGCATAGTTTCACTTCCAGTTTTCAAATATAGATCTATTGATCATAGAAACATCAATAGTTTTTCTTGCTGTCTTCTAAAATATGTTTTATTGATACAAATAGTACATGAGATTAGACCTGTAAAGCAAGCTGTCATGCAAGCAGTTTCTTTGAATTTACTTACTACAGTGTCATAATGCTAACATCTCTGAGTCATCTGTACTTGGACTTTAGAGAAAAGAGTTCCTTCAAGTCTTCTGCCATATTAGCACTGTATACCCTGGGAGCAGTGGAATGTAAGTATCTTCTGTTAGACTACCATCAGGGTAGACGAAACCATGACTTATTTATAGAGTTCAAAACGATGTGGAAATGTTAATTTAAGTTAATCTAGTTGTTTAAATGACAGTGTACTCCCGTATCTGTTCAACTAATGTCAGACATATGAAGTACTTGGAAAGATGAGCAATATATGGCAAGTCTCACTGTATAATAGAGAATGCTCAAGATGGTGTCTGGTGCAGTGAAGATGTTGCAGATAGTTAACAGAAAATACACTGTATGTATGTCCCCAAGAAGGCTGCTGAAGCTCCATGCAGTCTTGTGAAACCCTGTTCTGTTGCCCATGAGGAGTAATAAATAAAAAAAAGTACTTTTTATTCGCTTCATTACTGTCAAATGCATGGAAAAGTGTTGACACTTTTAATGGATTTTGTTACCAGTGATATTGCACCTCTGAAATGTGTGTGATTAGGGCATTCTAATGCTCAGAAGGGAATAGAGAAATGTAAATTTTTAGTCATGATACATGGAATTTCTGAAAAGCTCTGAGCAAACAAGCATTTTTCCATGGCATCTCTGATTTCATTCTGTATATCTGGCCTATCTGACCATAGAAGCCAAAAGTTTGCTTTTAACATTTAGCTACAATGAGATGGTTTTTGCAGCTAGTTTGTGTGTCATGAGACAAAGAGCAGGTAGGGACTATTCAGATGTGGTTATCTGCAAAGCAGTGATGATACTGCTTTATGTACTGCCTACAGAGAATTAGTCTTTTTGTCAGGGTTAGCAACCTGTGACGCATAGTACAGAAGACTACTCAAAGGTCCATGCTGAAATGCACATTGTAGAAACAGGCCTTTTGAGGGAATCCAATCTGAATTCCAGGTACCAAATGAATTCAGAATTTGTTAGGAATCAGGAGATTGATGACATTTGTCTTCTTTATGAGGTACTCTCTTTAAAATCCTAATAAATTTGTGCTACCATGTTTAGCTTGGGCTCTAATTTGGAAAACAAAAATACAATTTGGAAGGCAACCTTTGACAGGTTATCAACACCTTCAGTATGCAGCCTTCTAGAGAATTCTTTTCATGGTGTTCTTTGTTCCTTTTTACTATGCAATAAATGCAAAAAGGATGGTAGAAAAGTTTACTGAATTTTTCATTTAAGTAAATGTTTGATTGTTCTGCAGGTGCCTTTACCTTTATTTCAGACCACTGTGTTTTTCTTTTTTTTTTCTTTTTTTTTTT